>NW_013669362.1:83099-108697 GCF_000517525.1 Limulus polyphemus
AATACCTTATAATTCCACTATAATTTATAAAGCTTAGTAACTAAGATGTATTTTAGTCAAAAAAGTATGAAATTTCGAACAGACTAAAGACACAACCTACCTCATTGTAATCTTGGTTCAAAATTTAAAAAATAGCGTTAGTCACGTTAGAAATGCTGAGAAAACCACAAGGACGACATTCTGAGCTTCCGATTGGTTATTCATGTCACATATAAAAGTAAGTGTATATATGGGAGCGATTCCAAAAATGGAAAAAAGTGGGGTGGGGTGCCACTGTGTTTGACTCACTTAGTATTTTGACTTCACAAACTTCTAATTTGAACCAGTGCTGCATTCAACATACCACGTAACACACAAAAATCGGTTTATCTTTTTTAAATATTTAATTTTAAATTAAGAAATTGAGTGATGTATAGTTCTAAAATTTGAATTATAATCTTCAGTTTGATACCAAACTTATTGAAATTAATGCATGAAATAGCAGTTCAATAAAATTTTGAATGCGAGTCAACAAACGAGATGACATGGCCTTTCGCTTGTGACCCGTCTTGAAAGGGTTAAACACTTTGAACATGCTCGTTTGCTAGAATAATCTGATGATAAAATACAATACTTGCATTTCCTGAGGGAATTCAATATTTGCTGAAAGATGCATTTCTCCTCCATGATTATAATGAAGAAGCTCAATTATTCGCTAAAGTTGAAAAATGATGCATAGAGAAACTTTTGAAGGAATTTGTCATGTTTTCAGGTAATTTTGATCCAGGCTATCAGGAAGACATGAAACCCAACACAAGGTTTTTTCTCATTGTATATCGACATAAGTATCCACATGCAAACTAGGAGCAAAAATCTTGTTAACCAAATGCCAAAACTTGAACTCAGCTGTTTGTATGAACAAGTTCTACTAGTAGAAAATACATTGGTTTTATCAGTGTGTGAGCAATATGAGGAAGATGGAGTTGTCTATCTATTTCATTGTATAATGTTTTAGCTCTTATTATCTTGAAGGGGTGTTTAATGGATATTATGGTGTGTGATTTTTTTTAAAGTCTCACCACATGGTTCCTCTACATGCACCACAGAAATATGAAATTCAACCATTTTATGTACTCTGTGCTGGTATTTTTATACATTAAAGCCATAATATTTTTTCTTTGCATTTATTCATAAAAATAATAGTAGCAATGGATTCCTCATTCCTGAAAATGTACGAAACTAGGTATAACATTAGCTTGTATATTAATTATTAAGAGAAGTATGATATAAAGTAGATTTTCGAAAATCCATGGTGGCCATCTTGGATATTAGAGGATTTCATGCCCCTAATATGGCCCAATTTTTTGGAGCATAAGATTTTTTATCAGTATACCAATAAGTACCTATGAAAAATATGGCACTTTTTCACTCGTGTAACGATCATTTTCGCTAAGCCACCCCGCTAGTAACATTACAGTCTCAAGAAAATCAGCCCAAAGAAGACTATTTTTGAGTGAAATGGATTACTTCGATCCAGCAATGTGGCCACAAACACCAAACAGATGAAGATGTTTTAGTACAGAAAGAGAAAGCTTCGTAATGTTATTGATTCATTGAGTGCCTGTGTATCCTATAAGCAGCAGTCACGTTTTCTGTTTTTGTTGCAAATAGTTTAACTAGAGCTGTATGCACAGATGGTCTGCTTTAGAATGTGACAGTTTTCTGATTTGAAAAATGTTTCCACTCACCTAAGTGAGCAGAACTTTTCAAAAGTCATAGAATGTATGCAAAAATAGAATGAACTTCAGAAAACACCGTCAATAAATAGCATTGTTGACAAAATAATGGAAAGACTCGTTAATAGTGAAAAGTAAAGATGGCATGATGTTTTCAAGTGCCTTCTTGCAATTATTCTCATAGAGCACAACATGGCGTTTTCTGGTTCTACTTACAAGCTGTAGGAGCAACATAATGAACATTTTATGGGCCTAAGTTAGTTGCTGGGCACATTCGTTTGTTTGTTTGTAATTAAGCACAAAGCTACACAATAGGCTATCTGTGCTCTGCCCACCACGGGTATCGAAACCCGGATTCTAGCGTTGTAAGTCCGCAGACATACCGCTGTGCCACTGGGAAACAGGGCACATTCGACCCTGTAAAAAAAGAGCATGCCTGAATGATCATTAATAATGAGATCACGAGTCGACCATCGGTAAAACTATACAGGTTGGGCTGATAAATAGCATGGGAAAACAATGTAAAGCTCAATAGTTTACTGGATTAAAAACTAAATATTATGCACCAGATCAGCGTCACAAGGAGCAACTGTCATTGACAGTCGAGGAGTCGCCAGAACTTTTCATATCATTCATTGACATAGAAAAAGCATGGATGAGTATTTAGCTTTCGTATTACAGACCTTTGGACTTTAGACTTAAATATTACGACATATGAGATCAAGGATACGACAATGGGGCGAACATGAAAGGACATGAATCAATTGTACAAGTCCGAATTAGAAACATTAACCCAAGCGCATTCTTTACCATTTGAGCATGTCAGTTTCAACTTAGTTTTTAACGACAGAAGTAAATTTACATATGGGTTGCAGACCCCTTTTTGGAGTTATTACACGTCTTTTTGGCCTTTTCGCGGCATCTACACAGCAGTAAGTGATACTGAAGAATCACATTTCGAATTTTACAATCAAACCTTTGTAATACGAGGTGGAAGTTTTGCATTAAAAGCATGAAAGCAGTTGTTATTAGATACCTGAAATCTGTGATACTCTTGTTGAATTGTCGGAAGAGTCTAATGATCCCCAATTAAATCAGTGATAATGCACAAAATATACACTTACCCAGAATTGGCTCGGGGGCTTATTCACTCTTCACCTTACCTCACCAGTAGACAGATTTTCGATTGTGACATGGTTTTTCAGTTGGGTATCATGGTGGCCTACACCATGACCTGAGCTTTTACTAGAGCCTTCTTTGTGTCCACCAGCTTAATCTGCAAGTGGTAAGCTTCTTTCTCGAGCCATAACAGCCAGTCCTCCTTTCGACTGTATAATTTTCAAAGTTCAGTCCATGAAGCAGCTATTTCCTGTCAGTGCCACTTGTAAACAGAGATCAGCTCTAATACAGGCTAGTTAGTTATTATTGTAGGTGGCTTCATAGGTAGCCCATTCTTAGCTCTCTCTCTCGACCTGGTCATGAAACCTCTTTGCTGGTGTTGCCTCGCCTAGAGTATCCATGATCTGGATGATGGTTGGTGTTGGCATTGATGATGATGCCTCCTCATTGACCATGTAGTCTTCGTGTGACAGTGGAGCCAACAGTCCACAAGCCAGCTGATTCATCTGCATTGCCATACTGGTTGTTGTAGTGATGGTGACATTAGATTAGACCTGATGGTCGGAACCTCAGCTGCAACTAGTGACATCTGGGAACCTGTCCTGCCTCAACCTTTCCAGAGTCTGGTCAGCTCTTGAGATGATCAAAGCTTCAGAATTTATTTCTTGTACTTCAGAATATAGTGTGCCTATCAAAGTTGAGAAGATATCTGGCTATATCAATAAGTAGTGATATTGCATCCTTCGATGGGACCTCTGATGAGCAGGTCCCACTTGTCCCTAAATGACTTTGTATTGGCTTTAGGCTGTGTCAACAGGGGTGGCAGAGTTAGCTGCTGGGCTGTTTGACTGTTATGTCCAGTGGAGACTTGATTTTCACGAGATCAACCACTACTGATAGGGACTGCTCAGCTCCAAGAGACTTCATGGCCAACCTCACAATGGACACGTTTTGCAATGCATCTTCATCCATGAATTTTGCCAAGGTAAACATTAGACTGGTTACCGGATCCTGGGTATAGGTGGCATAGTCCACTACTTCACTGTGGATGGAGTGTGGGGCACACTGGTCATCATAAAACATATTATGCAACTTTTTAAGGTTCTTCTTCGGTACTTCAGTAACAAAGGATAACCACTGGTTGGTTGAAAAAGAGATACCCAGAATGTTCAAGATATTGATCTCAAATAGCAAAAACTCTGAACTGAAAACATAAAATCAGTTGAAGTCCAATTGTTCATAAGCTCAGCTAAGTATGTGAGTTCAAAAGAGTCATATCTGCTTGGTTGAAACAGTGATCTGATCTAAAATCCTTTAGATATTAATTCAGAACTCTCTACCTTGATCAACTGACATTTCTATGGGCTTCACATGTAATTATGTACTATATCACTTGTAGAAGATGCATCCCTAATATTTGAACTTCCAGATCCCCAGTCTTCATTAGGTTTTTGCTTGACCTTTAGTTGTGCTCCCACCTGTCTTCCCAACTGGGTAACTATCAACATAGCTTATTCTCCAACCCAGCTTTATTACTATTCTTATCACCTGGTTATCACATAAAGAGAGTCTGATTTCATTAGGAAAGAATATGAGTAATGACTATAAAACTGATTGCAGACTCGTGAACTGACTCGGGTTAAGCAATGCCAACCCTTACTTTTGACTGTTATATTTCACTAATGTTTACATTGTCTCTGTTTGTAATCCAAACCCTAACCACTCATTATATTCATGTGTAGATTGTAGGACGTACACTTTAGGTGGAGGACCATACATTACATCTCTACAGAAAGCAAGACTTCTCGACTGAAAATTAGCATATTTGGCAAACATCCTGTGGATCTCTGTTCAATTGTACAGTATGCCATCATGATGTAGATAAATGTTCATCACATTTAGTTCAGTCAGGATTAACAAACTTAATAAATATACACTTGAAAATTTGTATCACCCTTTCCACTGAACCATCATACTAGGTTGATAAGGTGAAGTTTGCATCTTCACAACACAAAACTTCAAAATTACCTGATAAAATGAGCACCATGATCCATTTGGATCTCTTCTAGTTCTCCAAACCTTACTACCTAATATTTTGCCAACATATTAACTACAAACTGTGCTAATTTATTGACCAATGTCTTAGCCCACTTTGTGAAGTAGTTGATGACAAGTATCTACTGATGACCTCTCTTTGTGTCGCCAGGGGAAGACCAACAATATCCAGAAAAAATACAAAACTTTTCTGTTGGAGTTTATGATGCCTAGCCTTTTTTTCCTCTTGATGGCACACACTATACAGTATTCACTCTAGTGCCAAACATTTCAACTCGAATCCAGTCAGAAAGAACTGTCGTCGAATGTTAGTACAAGTATGGATAATACCTTGATGTCCTCTAGTCTTTTCATTATTCAACGTCTGGAAAAGCTCTTGCTTTAGAACTTTGGAGACTACTAGCTGCAGCAAATTCTAAGAAGTACAGCCACCAGTCCATCTGAGGTATAGTGTGATAGTGTCTTGTAAAAACTACAACTTCAAGCAATTCTTTTTCATCATCTGCATTCAGGATCCATGATCATATATGACTAGCAATCTTCATTACACATTGTACTCTGTCTTAGTTATGATAACACTGCTACAGTTTATTTATTGCTGGTGTCAGTGTCCAATGGGAATTCACTATCTTGTCATGGATATTGCAGTACTACAGATTCCACTAAAGTAAGCTTTAGGGATTGGATTGCTTGTTGATATTACTTGGCCCATTCAAAATGTGTCTCAATTTTAGTAAGAGCAGATACTAAAGAAGTTGGCCACAAACTATCACTAATATGATGCAAAACCAAGACAATTGTAAACTTCTCACTTGGTTACAGGCTGAGGTCATTCTCTCACTGTCGATACTCTATTTCTACCTATAATATGATCGAGAAATTCGAATTTTGTGTATATAATTACACAATTTCCTGGTCTCAATTTCAAGCCTACTCTATTTACTCCCTGGAATAATCTCAGATTCGAATGTGTAATCAAATGCCAAAGCATCATCAACGTAGAACAGACACCTCTCCTATTGCAGCCCCTCCAGTGTAATCTTCATTAGCATCTCAAAAGTAAAGGGTGCATTAGATAATCCAAATGGCATGTCCCAGAACTCCTAATAAAATAGTCTGCTCTCGTCAGCTTAATTTGCCAGTATTAAGAAGCCTGATTCCACGTTTGGAGAACCAAGAGCCTTCCAAAACCCAAATATTCATCTGTTCATAGCAAGGGAAATATATTAACATGAGTTACTCCATTCATGGATCTAAAAGCAACGCATAATGTAACTTCTCTCTTCCTGAAAATTGCTTCTGAACACAACCAACCAATCAGTTCTGAGAGGAGATAGCTGAGCTGATCACCAAACTTTTCACTGCAATCTATCTGCCATGCACTTCCAAACTGGTAATCAGGCCTGACATGCGCTCTGTTAGTTTCAGATCTCTAGTAACAGCATTTTGCACTTGCTGCTGGTTCTCTTGGACCTGTTTAGCCATTGGTTGAAATGGAGAGCTTTGCCTTTTTGCTGCTATGCAAAGTATGGATGCTTCTGGTTTTCTGACACATGCTGAGCCATTGGTTGGGATTGATGGCCTTTCTGACTGTGCTCCTAGACAAAGTAAGGGCAATGTACTTACCAGTGACCAAACATACCACAATAGAGGCAGATGCTTTATTCCTCCTGCCCTAGATAACACCCAGGTGAAGGCATCATCAGCATAGGCTACAGCATTTAAATCATGGGCAGACTGGAATAGTCTGTTCATCCCCTAGCAACTATTGAGGTTGTTTCAGAATGCTGGGATGTGTGGGCGAATGGTTAATCCACAATATGAGATTGGCATAGTTGAGACATACGAGTAGAATGGTCAATCTGAAGTGTAGCCAAATCAATTTCTGTTGCCAACTTCTTCCTCTCCAATGACTAAATCGAAGTTTCCACTTCATACCCTGGTTGCAGCAGAAACTTCCTCAGTTAGTGTGAAGGTATTCCGCATACCCTGGTGGTGCATCATCATCTTGCTAGGAAGTCCCTCAATGAACTTTTTCACAAGTTTCTTCTCCTGAA
The DNA here is from genome assembly GCF_000517525.1 of Limulus polyphemus. NCBI lineage: Eukaryota > Metazoa > Arthropoda > Merostomata > Xiphosura > Limulidae > Limulus > Limulus polyphemus. The sequence continues at coordinate 90,046 of NW_013669362.1, forward strand.
GCGAGCTATTCCAAGCAGTTACCTTCCTAAAATGCTTTAGAAAAGGGTCCAGATCTTCCTACACCACACCTTTGAACATTGGGGAAATACCTGCTTGGCTCTGCTTAAGGTATTTTTGACTTTGATCAATACTTTTCCTTTGTGGGATCTTGGCTGGTGCCTGGTTGAGATGTCACTAATATCGTGGGTATGGGTATTAGATGTACTCAGAGAGTCAAACTCTCGGATGAGTAGTTGGTCCCTGGTACAGTGTGGCAGATCAATGAGTTGCTCTTGGCAGCTTATCCTGAAGTCTGTACTCTAGGTTTCTTCACAATTCGTGGTAACTCTGGCAGGATATTTTCCAATTCAGAGAGGCTCACTACTACCCCATGGTTTGTGGTCTTTTCCCATTGATATCTGCTGTCTCACTCACTGGAGAAACAGATGTGACTAGCTGACTTCATCCCCCAGTCTTCTCAACTAGTCTCATGTGGTCTTAACGGGAAATGGGGCTGTATTACTTTAGCAGGTAATGGCCTGGTAGTTCTGTACAGACAACCTCATATGATCTTAGCCTCACCAAATGCCGTTCCACCATGATGAACCTCAGTCGTCCGTGCATCAAGACTGAACCTCAGGGTATAGTATTAATACCATATAGCTAGCAACTCAGGTGAAGAACTCAAACAGTATTTTAAAAAACAAGCAATCTGGGATATTGTGTGTGTGTTGAATATCTTCACAGCTAAATCTGTGTTTATTATTTTACTTTTAAAAATATAGTGTATTTAGAATTCTTGTAGTAACAATAAACCATTTTATACATTGAGAAAATCTAGGAGCTCTAGCTCCCCTACTTGTTTTTCATCTGAATGGAAATGAAATGCAATGCTAATGATTGCTGAATCACAGTTACGATAATCGTGTCTCGTTGGAGAGATATTGTTTGAATGAAGTTTTTGAATTGTTTGAATACCAGGAATAGAATAGCAATGTTTATTATACCTATTTTTAGAACATGGTGTCATTCACTCTCAGTGAATATCACGATTCTTTTAGTAAGATCGGATAAACAACAGTTGAACAAACATGATTAAGTACTGTCATTATGGCTTTTATACAAGCCATTCGCGATATTATGGCAAGATAGATTTGTTATGGTCTTACTTTATACCATTTCCTAAGCCAAAATCAAATCCAGAAAATTGATAAAATTTTTTGGTAAGGTTTATGAATGAAAACAATACCAAGCATTGCCAACAGAAGGTGACTCATGGATCATTCTCTCAATAATGCAGATGTTGTCATCCCATTCCCCATGCTCAGTAGTCTGGGACATTGGGATCCATGGAGACTTTAGGACTAACCTGTAAGAGACACCATACCTGACGAGTCAGCAACCAACGTGTTTTATCTATGGGCTCTGATTCTACCTAGCTGAGCTTCAGATCAGTTCCTGGAATTTTGGGGACTGCATAGTAGATAGTTATCAGAATCATCAGGAAAGTTTCTAAAGAGAGAACGTTCAGTACTTTTTCATTCCATTTTGAAGGATTTGCTAAAGCAGCTACAACGACAATTAAAATAGGTATACAACTAATTAACTGAGAAGAAGATATCCAGAACTATTTCATAAATAAAAAAGCCAAGTCAAGTAACACTTCTACAGGTTTATGTGTACTAATATGTATATTGCCTGTGAACATTCTAACCCTTGCATTTGAGGATATCTCAGTCATTCAAATTTCTGAGTCTCATCCTAATTTTGTAATAATCAAGTGGCAATCAAACAATGTAGTTCATAAATTTCATAGAGAAACACTATTTGAAAGCTAAGAAAAGAAGAAACACCACTTTCTTTCAGTCAGTGACTATCCTAGCCGTTTTTAATTCAGTTAAGGTCAGGGGGTCATTGTCGGCGTTTGGACGATAATTGAAGCTATCCTGTTGCTTCCCCATTGGTGTTTTCTTGTCTGCTTCTCCTTATCCGAACACTTGATTGAGCCAGGAACAGATTCAGCATAATGCATTGCACTGCATGTCCTGAAACCATTCATTCCAGGTGGTGACTTGTCTGAAATGTTAAGTAATTGTCCAGAGCTTCTTTGGTTGTAACCTTAAACTTTGAGGAGATATTTGCTTAGCTTTAAAAACAGGGTCTTGTGTAGGTAACATAAACCTTTCTTCTTTACCAACAGCATGCTGAGAAATACTAAACATAGAGAGTACAGTTTAATAGTCATAATCAGGAGACTCCTACATTTGAAGAAACAATATGTCCCTGTCCCTGAATGGCAAAACATGTTACCAAGGGCACATCATCCATCAGTTCTGCACATCCAGGTTTCTCCATGACTCATGATCACTCTGGCAGTTTACTTCTCATGAAGGTGTTCAAATTCATCCCATTGCAAACTCTTTACCAGTTGATTAGTGCTGCCTTACTAGCCAGTGAAAGAGCATAAACTGGCAGATGTCCGCCATTGGCACCTCCAGTCTCTCTCAACTGGTCTCAAGTGACATTGCCCAGAACTGGAGTTGGGCTACTCTGGCTTGAGAATGCGTTTGAGTCCTGTAGAAACTATCTCATTCAGTCTTAAACTTTCCATATTGTATTTTACTGCAATTACGCTCATTCATCCATCATCCATGTCTCTTGTACACTGGGGCTGATCCTTAGGGGTTATAACTCAATCAGCCATTCTGGGTGCACGAAATATTGGTAGATCTTCTTTCTGAATCTACAGCTAAAGTGGGTAATATGTCATGAACCTTCACAGCATTGGTGAAAATCCAGCATACAGGAGGGGACTTCTCTGAGACCTGATGACTGTTTGACAACCTTCTACTCTCAATGACTTTATCCTATTTGCTGTAAGTGATTTGACTCGTGGAATATAACATGCCCTCACATACAAGGCTTTAAACTTAATAACAGGGGGGTGTAGAAGAGCACGGGGAAATGCACTTATCAGGGGAAAACAAAACTCCACAAAAACAAATCCTGTGGTCATTGCACCAAACTTTTCTCCTTCCTACCTCAGGTTCACTAATATCCTGAGTTGGAAGCAAAGAAACAGGCTACACACCATGTAAGACACAGTGAAAATAATCTTTATTCACTTAAATTCTATCAAAATTGGCAAGTGCACAGGACAAAAGACAGTGACTTTATTGAACTGTTAATTCTCTAAATTCTCATAAGAACTATATAAGAGGCTTATGAAGAACTAGTTAACTTTAGTTGTTAATTTTAGAAAATCACTTTACTAGTTCAACAAAGAGGTTAAACTTTACTTACCAGACTGAGGTATTGAACTTGGTATAGAGGGAGCCTACTAATAGAGTATAGCATTATATAAAAACTTCTATAATACATTCACATTCAGGACATGTGTGTAACCTGTGGTCATTCTCATCAGGAAATAAGGGATGATGTATTATCAATGTATACTTAACTTTATAGAGTTTTTCCCACGAGAAAGTGCACGTAAAAACAGAGTTGAATGACCTAGGACAATAGTTAGCACACACATTCTAAGAAAAATGGCATCATTGTTTTATGTATATAATACTATGTTTTCTCAATTTAGGACAGTAGTTCTTCACAAAGACTTGGAGAGATTTTCTTCTTCACTGAATATTCTCAAATTTCCAGAACATACACCAGCTCTTATGCCCAAATACACCATCATTAAGTTTGGTTAAGTTTTATTTTGTCAATAAATATTTAATTTTGCTACACATTGTGTCTTTGGTGTTTCACAGAGCAGTCAGTTGAACCTGCTAACTAGAGGTTTGAAGAATATTGGACTGCAGAGTATACTGATCTATCTCATACACAGGTGGGATCATCTAAGAAAAAGACTCCACATTGATAGATTCACAAGTACACAAACATTTATTCACACAAACAAAAATACTTAATATAACATAATACAATTACAAAAACAAAACAAGGGCAAGTGTCTAGTGGTGCATGTCAAACTGATAAGAGAAATGTGAAATATTTATTGAAAAGATCCCCCTCGTAAATTGAACTGAAACTTCCTAACCTTGAAAATAAAACTGGAACTGCGAATTTAATGTTACGTGAAACCTAAAAGTTAAAGCTAAAAATGTTAAAACAACATTGTTTCTGCTTTAACAACTGCTACACTCAAAAATGAACCAAAACAAATTTTCACTTACTACAAGTTAAATTTACTCTTTAACTCAAGCGAAAATATTGCTCAAATTATCTCACAAATAAAAAAAAAACTTTATCACCAGGGAGCATACTAGGGATGGGTCCGGTTAAAAGTAGCGGCCAGTATATTGCGTATGGTAGCATGTATGCCAGAACGTCGGCAAAACCAACCCAAATGGAAAGAGACGAAAAAGCACTTCTCTAATCAAGTGCAACACTGCCTCTAAAGTTTGACTAACCTTTTTTTGACGTCTAGAAAACGGGTTGAAAAAACATCGATTTTCTTCTAACTTCTTTCTTCTTCTCCGTCTACCAAATGCTATCTAGTTCTTTTCTAATCTTTTTCCATCCCTACATCCCAACAATTGTAGAATAAAATTTTATGTTACTAGTTGTATTTATGGGTTTCACAGAGAAGCCAAAGTTTAAACAAAATATGTTAGCACGAAAAGTATAATTTCAAAAATTTCCAGTGTAGTTCTCTTATAATCTGTCCTACATTAGTAAACCTGGCTTTAAATACATAAAGAGAGCCAAATTTGCACATGAAACACACTTTACATTCAAAATCTGTCAATGAGAAATGAGTTCCAGAGCATTGCTGCCCATGCCCCCTATTTGATTTGCTGATATATAATAAATATTTCTATTTCTGGACATCACATGGTATTTCCTTACAGAAATATCGGTGAATTGCCAAAAAGAAAACCAGTACCTTGCATGATTTCAAAATATAAAGGTTAAAGTGTTATTTTAGTGAATATCAGCATCGAAAGTGAGAACTCTGAAAAATACGATAATTTTGAAAAACAAATTACATTTAATTAATGGGATAGCAAGCACATACATGTATTACATGTCCAAACGCTTTCATTATTCAAATTCAGTGAATGTTGGAAGATTCAGAATTACTCTTACAAAATATTTTTCTCGAATTTCCTATTATTCTGGAGAACCTCCCAAATTAAATTAAAAGAAAATCAGTGTATTGAGAATGCCACAATATTAAGTTTATTACAGGTTTTATTTTGAAGGTACACAGTCTGAAAAACTGCGTATAATAGCAATAACAAGCACAATAAATAAATTATAATTTAAAGTAATCTATTTGATTATTGTAAGAAATTGTGAAATATTTTACTTAAGGCCATGAAGAATACTAAAGTGTTAAACAATTAATTTACACATTATTTGCCAACATATTTTAATGAGAGAATAATTTATTACATCATTGATAGAATTGAAGTTATATTAGGCTGTGAGGTAGGTCGCACAGGTGATACAAAATTGCTGTGGATGCATATTTTGTAATACGGAAAATTAAATGGTTCCTTTTGTACATTGGAGGCGCACCCCACACTTTAGTGTAGTATGTTTATGGCCTACAGCAAGGACTGTATGGCTCTGTGATACAGAAACATTGGCACTGTTGTGTGTAAAATTCTTTCCCCGTTTATTGTGTTTTTGTGTTGTTTTTTTTTTTTTCATTTTGAAATACAGAAGAAAGAAAATGAACTACTTTACCAACTTTAACGTCTATGACGCCTCCCTGATCAGTGTGGCCTTGGACCGATATTAAATAATGTTAATAAAGTTTGAAAATACGTCACTTATCATATTCGTATTTTTCTTACTGTAGCTTCTATTAGTCTCTGAAATAAGATAATTTATAGTATATTTAGAAGAAGGTGCCCACTTGTTAAGAACTTTGAGAAGACAATTCTTTCATTTTTTGTATCCTTGGAATAAATATGAAATTAAAATTACATATCCAAATTAAAAACAGCATCTTCAATAACACCACAAATAATATAATTAAGCTGATATAAAATATAAACTAAAGTAACTTAAACGTACATTAACACCACAATAAAAATAATTCATAAGTAAATTACATATGAGGATAATAATAATATAGCGTCACTATAAATAAAAACACATTTCACTCTTTGCTTTTGAGTGAAACAGGTTACATCAAAGTTCATGCGTTATCCACTTTTGGATAAATGCAAATACAATGAATAACATAATTAATGAAACCTTAACACAAAAATTAGATAACTAACAATGATGTACTCCTCATTCTTAGGTTTCTACAGAATAACATTTTTGAATGAAAGAATCAAATGATCACACAGGAGTTGGTGGGATCAGTGTGTTAATACAACAATTAATAGAGCGCCGTTTTACTACATATTGTTACGTATCTAGTCGTTTGTTAATTTCCGGTATAAATTCTTTCCGAGGAACTTCAACGATACGAGTACTTTCTTAATTAAAACTAGTTTATTCCTCCGGGATTACAACTTTGTAATACACAGAATTTCCACAGTCACGTTAAACTTAACAACCTTATAACACACGCTATAAATCACAGAGATTCACACACTTTACTTATGGTGCCTACAGCTCGCTTGACTCAATTATATCTCTCTTCAATCTATCTCTGGCTTATATACTAAAAAAGAGGGCATCTAGCAATCGCTGGGACATTTGTGAGGTTCCCAGATAAGTCACGATCCTTCTAGAAACTCCAGCGCACATGCTTCCAGCATCGCGTGACTTCCGCTGTCTTAAGAATATTTTTAAATTTATGATTAATTGTTACTATTGTAATGCTAGGAGTATTAGAAATAAAACTGATGAGTTCCAAGCAGTTGTGAAACTGATGATTTGGATATTATAAGTATCACTGAGAGACTTGGTTGGATTTGAACAATTTTGATGAGAGAATTATTTTTGAAATACCAAGCTACAGATTATTTACTAGAGATAGAGTATTGAAATAAAAGGGGAGGATTAGATTTATGTGTGAGGAGTGATTCGCATCATATTGAGTTAAAGCATATTAAAGAAAATAGCACTTAGGTTGAGTCAGTTTGGTTTAGTGTTAGTGGATACAAAGGGAAAAGTATTGTAATTGAAATTTGTTATATTCCACCAGGTCAGAATGTGAAAGTTAATGAGATCAGAATAGTAGCTGAAAAAGATGTTATTATGGGAGATTTTAATTTCAGGGGTATTGATTTAGAAAAATTTTGAGTCTGACAGTGATGGGGGGGGGGGAAGATAGGTTTTTGGAAATTGTTCAGGATACTTTTATACAACAACTGGTGTTGGAACCTACAAGTGAGAAAGCGAAATAAGATTTAATATTAGCATCCAATTTGAATATGATAGACAGAGTTGTGGTTGATTAGCAGTTAAGTACAAGCGATTATTGAACTATTAGATTTGGGATTTTACTACATGTAGAATTGAAGAATAATAGTACCCTGATTCCAAATTTCAGGAAAGCCAATTTTGATGGAATGAGATATGATCTGGCTTCTGTAGATTGGATTAAAGACTTGGAAGGGGATCTTGAACAGATATGGGAAGCAGTTAGAGGAATACTGATATGCATACAGAACACACACATATTCCATTCAGAAAAAAAGGGGCAATGGAGCGGAATAAGCCAGTATGGTTTCGTAAGGTCTTAAAAAATCATATTAGGGATAAACATAATAAATTCAAGAAATTTAAACTTACTGGAAATAATGACTTGGAGGACTATAGGAAATCATGAGTGTTGGAGTATTTTGTAATGTTTGCATTGTCACTGAAGTGTTCTTTAAAATCATCCTTCATTTTACTTTCATATCTTATATCAAACAATACTAGGAAACTAAAACAGACTTGAAATTTTTGTACAATGCACTTTTATGTTGCTTAGAGCATGTAGCAAGGTATTCTAACAATAGGTGGGCATTAAGAACAATGGAATGGCAACCTAGGACAGGAAAAAGATCTAAAGGAAGGCAAAAGAGAATATGGAGGGATGATATAGTGGTGGAATTAGGAATCAGATGGACACGGTATGCAAAGAATAGGAAATACTGGAATGGTCTGACAGAGAGCTACATCCAATGAGGGATGACTGCGGATTAGATAGATACGTTCTTGGAGAACATAACCTATAACAAAAAACGTAAATCGAAAATGCTTTTCCCATTATTTTAAAGGTAAAACATATGAGATACATTCCTGGCCACACTAACGTAACATTTTCTTCCACTATAACATAATAAAAATACTAATTAACAAAAACCTGAAATAAAAGGACATTTTCATTAGTAAAATACAAAATGTAGTGTACTGTACTCCCCAAGTAGTTGTTGCTTTGCTTGTTGAGGAGACAGAAAGAGGGAGAAACTATGGTGGTTACTGGTGATCTTCCTAGGGCAAAACTTTCTTATGACTTTTAGATAAATTTTCATTAGAACAAAAAATGCAAATGCAAATCCAAAAACATGCCCACAGAAGTTAATTATGTTATACCGAAAAAATTTAAACTGAACGTTCGTAAATCAAAGGATACTTATACATTTCTTATGTGATAAGACCTGACGAAGTACTTGGCACAGAAATGAAAACACTGTCAAACTAAGCGAATGGTGGCTATAGAATATTCAACACTACACTTAAATGACTTCACTTGAAAAATATAAACATGTATCCTTGTGTATGAAGGTTAGAGCATAAAGATATAATGGCTTGTTAAACAAAGACATTTTGAACGATAAATGTTGCATGATTTAAACACAGCAATACAACTTGTATGTATTAATATTGCAAATTATAATTCAAAAGCCCATGGAATTCCTGATGTTTCTAAAACATGTCTTCCTTAGATTTAGAATTGCCAAACAATATACCCAGATAAATTAAATTACAAAACTAAAATTAAAGATATTACTGATTTTTTTTTTTATTTGCATAAAGCTACTCAAGGGCTATATGAGCAAGCCGTCCATTCTAATTTTGCATTGACAAACTAGAGGGAATGCTGCTAGTCAATAACATCCACCATCAACTTTTTGGATATTTTTGTGTGACGAATAGTGGAATTTAACTGTTACCTTTATAATCCACCAACGGCCCTAAAATGCAGAGCGTGATTATTATTTTTTTTATTCTTCTTGCAGTGACAGGATACAAATGAAAGACAAGTAGACACATAGTTATGAAGCTCAGCCCTGATATTAAAGGCTAATTCAAATGTCTTGCTAAAGAAAAAAATAGTTAGTCCAGTGTTTTCTTTACCTGTGTGTAAATACAATTGCATTTGAAGTGTATTTATTAGTTTTGATTAATCAAGGCATGTGTCATGTTCTATCATAAGTATAGTTTAGCCAAATACATTAAAACATTTTAAAGCCAAACAATACACCCATATAAATTAAATTATAAAAATCACAATTTTAAATTCTCCTGAATTGACAAGTATTTTAAAGTAGAATGTTTTTAATGAAAACTTTTAGTGTTCTGCAGACAAAGATGTTCCATTGTATGTTGTTGTTTTTTCTTTCATGTAAACATTTTCAAGTATTCCAGTAATCAATTTAAAAACTTCCCAAAATACTGACTGTATATTATTATATAAAGTTAATACTATAAGCACAGTTTTTCATTCCAGTTGTGAAGATGGTCCAATAAATAAGACACTAGTGAAAATCAAACACAAACAACATAGATCCATAAAGAAAATAATCTATATTATCTTGAAAGTAACATTTTAATATTTACGTACCTAAGGATAACCTCTATTTTGTGATGGACTTCCTTTACGGGTAATACAAATTAAAAACCTCATTAAAACTACTGCTAAAATTACACGAAAACATTAAGCAGAACCTCTTCAGGTCTTTTATTCAAGTTTCATAAACACAATAAAATGAATTATGTACATATTATTAATGTTAATAGCTTTGTTATCTAGGTTAAGCCTAATGTCTCTGTTTCTGAAATTTGAGCAAAGCTATATATGGACTATCTGTACTTCCCATCCCTAATTTTGAACAGATAAACTAGAAGGAAGGCAGATAGTCAACAGTATGACCATAACTATTGAGATACTTTAACTGAATAGTTTTGACCATCACTCTTATATCGCACCTATAGCCTGAAAGTGAGGAGCATGTTTTTGCGGGCAATGAGATGTGAAAAGCATACCCTCAAATTCACAGTCCAACATGCTAACCAAAAAGAGAAATAATATAATACTGTTATTATTCTAATTAAACAACCTATGCATTATACAACGGAGTTGGTCAGGCTTGCATGAAACAAATTATTTATGTATTGTAAAGTCCCTTACTGACCCCGCCAAAGCAATGTATTAGAAAAATGAAATAAGATTTCTGAAGATGACCATCCTCTCTGCATATAAATCTATTTACTTAGGCACCTTCTTATAGCTGTCTGAAAAACAAAGCCCAATTATAGGATCATTTCATAAAAATTATCATTAACACACACACACGCCCTAAAAATGAATCATAAATGATGTGATCATATTTCTGATAAGTTTATGTATTATGCGACAGTTGTTTTGCAAATTCTCCAACCTCTTATGTTTAAAGTGTTGTTAATGCAATAGCATATTCCTCATGCAAGAGTGTCAATGAAAAACTGTTATGCATATGATACCAATTAAGTTGAAAATTTTACAAACTTACAAGTTTTTTATATTTTCTCGTATTTCTCAAAAACCACGCAACAAACAATCAAATTCCAGGGTCAGAGGCAATGAGAATAATAACCTCATCTTAAAGTAGATTAGGTAGTAAGTAATCTGAAAAGTTACAGGTTAGGTAACAAAGAAACCATCTATAAGGTTTTGTATCCTATTTAATTCACCATACAGTAACCTAAATTAATTTAGGTATATGAATAATCTTGTGATATTGCGCCTAATTCATTATTCGATATTATACAGTAAACATTTTTTTTTCACCAAAGGTGAAATTGAAAAGAGAATCTGTGACATAGAGACCTAATGCATATCCTTGATTGGCCATGAGCAGACCAATTTCACCCTTGGTGAAAAAGAAAATAAATCTTTAGCACACATATATATAAAAAAAAACTAATACTACCTTTTATTAGAGGTCATGTGGTGCCACTTATTCAAAACTTCTAGGAAATGAATCATCTGCAGATCAAGTACCATTCTTCTAAAAAATCCCACACAATTTAGGCAAGAAATCAATCAATCCTAGCATGTAGCCAATTAAGTGGCAAACAATAATTCAATTTATTTTCTGTTTTTATCTGTGAATGGTTTACCAATACCTTTTCTGATACACACAATTAATTATAGTTTGCTGCTTCTTTAAGGGTTGATTTATTAATGCAACTCTTTAAGTAATGTCATACTCAAAAATGTAAGTATTTGATACATTTACTGAAAACCCTAACCTTATTTTTGGATTTTAATCAATTTTGTCATAAAAAAAGGCAATTAATCAATGAGCCTGACCATGGTCACATGATCTTTTTTTTAAAAAAAAATAGCAATGTTCATTCATTATACCAAGTTTCATGTGTGAATCAAATGAATGGAGATCTAAACCACACTTTCAGCTGTAGAGTTTGTTAAATTGACTCAGTATTTCATGGTACATACAAGTAGATTTTAATGAACACTTGTACAAAAGGATTGATTATACAATGCTCCAATACATCTTACTTGACCAGTACCACACACACACAACTAATTTTATACAGTATTATACTAATATATTACTTGTTGTAAAATTTACTTATTTGTTTATTTAAGACCATTAAGGCATAAATGAAATGTTTCTACATATAAATTAAGACTACTGCTTAAAATATACATTGGTTCTTCAAACCATCTTATAGAATGAAATGTTGTCAAAAACTTTAAAAAGATAATGAAATCCAATAAAATACAACATCTTTTCAATTCCTGCTTCTAACACTCCAGGTGAACTCAATTATTAATGTTACAACTAATAATTTAAATTAGGTAAAATTTGTGTAAATCTGACATAAATATTCTTTAAGTATTGGTAGTTAATGTATTACCTGGTTATTTACTGTGTATTAAGTCTCAAGCTTAACATGTAGTTTATCTAGGTCCAAATATGCGAGAATTATTAGGCTCATATTTTCTAGATGTGACATACGTAGCAATTTTGGTTACTTTTACTTCCTAAGGATTTACTAAACTTTTTAACCTGCTGACATGCAGCAAAAGTTCAAACATCCTAACTTAATAGTATCCAAGTTGTCTAAGAAAAAGTCAGCTTTTATCTATAAAGTAACATTGTCAAAGTAAACACTGATCCCAGTTTAAAAACAAATTCAAGTTATTTGCAAATTTTGGTAACAAGTTACAACTAGTAATTAAAATTGTGTAAATTTTGTATTAATCTGAAATAGATATTCCACTACAAATTTACATTTACATTGCATTTACAGAAGATACTTTACTGTAATTAACCCCAGAACAAAGAAAAATTAAATTTCCATCACTAATTGGATATTTGTTACCAGCTGCTGTATCTGCCATGAAGTCAAGTTTTCCGAAACCATGTTTCCTGACATAAATTGAGGAAAATTTTAGCACAAGCTTTGAACAGCTACTGTTATAAGATACAAGACAAATTTCAAACACATAAATACAAATGAAATTTTCAACCTATGCAATTTATTTTGCAACACATAAGCTTAATGACAAGTCAGAGATCCCTATACTTCTAGTATAACTTTCTCTAACTTTTAACTAATAACAAGAGGGAAAGCAGCCAGTCAGTAGCACACATCACCACAAAACTTTGTCTAGCTTTTGTTCGAATAACGGAACTGACTGCCACTTTTATAAAGCAACCACATTTAAAATCTTGGACCTTCAGACCTGCTGCCCCAAACACTAACCACATAGGCCACACCCAACCCAACAGTTAAGTGATCGGAAAATCAAGTTTCATGTCAATAAAAATAGTTCTGTTAAAGAACACCTTTATTTTATTAAATTCATGCACATATTTTTCATTTATTTGTTAGTTGCAAAAGTGTTCTAATCCTTTATTCTGTGGATTGGCAGAGTGCTCTAAAATAGCAATTCTCAATCCATGACACACATGCCACTAACTGTTCATGGAAATGTTGCATAATCATGGAAAGGGTTTTTGGTTGGTTGGTTGTAATTAAACACAAAGCTACACAATGTACTATCTGTGCTTGCCCACCACAGGTATTGAAACCTGGTTTCTAGTGTTGTAGAAACAGACCTGCTGTGCCACTGGTAGGCAATTATGGAAAGGATGCAACAGCATAGTGTATAGATCCCATAGTAATCAGACACCATCAGAAATATCAAAATAAAAAAATCAGATGGTCTGCAACAATAAAGTTTGAGAACTTCTGCTTTATTGGGATCTAAATCCTTTTCGAGATCTGGGAGGGTCAGGTAGAATATTCCACCTCTTCCTCCCTCCTGTACTGGTGTTTAGTCACTTCATGATTTTACATGTCATCCTTGTTCTATATATCGTTTGAATTTTGGTATATGTACTGCCAAGGCAAGTATGCACTGTTTGAATAGTGAACATTGCATGAAAGAGGATGTTGATATCACTTTAAGTAATTGATATTATTTCAATACCCCTATCTGGGCCATGTCCATTCATGTTCGACGGTCATCATTTGCACTGGTTTATATTTTGCTTTATTTGGTATGCTAGAGTCTTGCATACTTCAAACACTTCCATATACTCTAATCCTTGTTCATTTTGTATCATATCTTATATGTATTGACATATATATACACTTTTTAATGCACAATGTATAAGCTACATAAATGATATATTAGGTAATGTTAGCAGTAGATGGCTCATATCTATCATTTACGAGCAAACAATAACAGTTTTTCTAGCATACTAAATTATTTCTTTCCGAATTTAACGTAACATTATAAAAGATCCAGCCGCAAACACAAATAAACGAATTTAAGCAGAAAAAATTAAATTGTTGATTAGAAATAGCTCCAATATGAAATATTGTTAACTATTCTATTAAATGATATTCAAAAAGTTGTATTAGCTGAATAATTTCTTGTCAAAAAATCTTTCCTGTCAATGATCATTAAGTATAAAATAATTTACTTGCTACTCATTTATAAAAAAACCTATCGTTCTCTTACCATCGTCGTCGTTCCTGAAACTGTTAAAGAATAAACCATAAAAATGTTAAACCACAGAAATTTCTAAATCCCCCATGCACATGGAGGCCCGAATTAAACAACAACAACAAAAAAGAAACTTCTGACAACAGCGTTAGGTAGGGATAAATATTCAACCTCAAATACTACTTCTACACAACGTCACAACCCAATCAACGTGAAGGGATCTTAAAATGCATACACTAACAGCTGTTTGTGCATAAACAGAAGCTAATATTCGAAAATAAAAAAATGAGAGATGCCAAAAGCCAAATCTACATAAAAACTACGTAGTAGTTCAAGATTGTTTCCTGCTGAACTAAGTATCGTCTAACTGAAGCTAAATATGTCCTTTAAATTAGCTTGTTCTGTTTCTTATGAACTTTCGAGACAAATTTGAGAATGAGGTACTGACCAATTGCAAATATTCCATCTATATCGGACCAAATGCACTAAAAGTTAAGCCGGTTAATATAATTCATATTTCACCCATAATGTGTTAAAAAACATTTAAAAGTCAAGGTGACAGTACCTATCTACATAACGTAAATTGATATTTTCCATTAGTTCACTTGAAGTAAATTTATTCACCAACGCCTATTGGATAGCCCCACTGCATTGCAGAACTCATGCAGAACTGGAAGGTAAAACACACGGGAACATCAGTTAAATTAATCAGTTACTAAATAAATAAAACATTACACGTATGCATCAAAAACACACATAGAAGCTATTATATAGTTTAAAATAATAAACTGAACAGTTGTGATATTCAGGTGTACTGATGCCAGACGGATAAGTTTCAAAGAATCTTTAAATTGCAGAATCCGGAAATGTACTGCAGAGAATAATTTCGAAGACAGAAAGCCAAAGAAATAAATAAACACAAATGAATATAAATACAGATTATTTTTTGTAATAGTTCACTAGCAGAGACCCGCAAAACATTTCCAGCCAAATTAGTATCTTTATCGTAAAAGTACTTCTTTAAATATAATATTTCTAGCACAATATAAACGAATTGTAATCGTAGACAACGTAATGTGTAAATCTACTTGTATATAGACCGTACTTTATAAGTTCGCTGAAGAGATAAATTAACACTGTAACTTGTGTAAGTTTTTTGTTTTTACTTTAGTTAGGTCTAAACTTTACTGTACTTAATACTATCGATAAATAAGCTTATAATGTTATTATACGACCTAACGTCAAATCTTTTTTAAAAACTTTGATAAGTTTTAATATTCTGTTGTACAAAATGGTTAGTAAAGTATATTTACATTCCCCTTTTGTTGTTACTTCCTGCTTCATACAGCAATCGTAGCGACTTATTCACTGAGCTTTGCAGCTCTCTGCCGCAGGCAGACTGTTTGTCGTCGAGTGAATAATGCGCGTGCACGGTTTTCCTTGGGGAAACATTCTAATTACGCATGCTTATGCAACAGGTTCACGGTCAGAAAGCGTAATGGTCATACATACAAACAAGCAGAATAATTGTATAGAAGATTATGTTACCCACTGACCAGCTTACAGCTTTTCTATAGCTCTTACTGGCTGCTGAAGTCGATAGCAGTCTTGGAAACTTCTACACAGGCAGAGACGGCACTAGTTTCTTTCCGGTGAGGGTGTATAACTATAAGATGAACAAGACAAAACTTGTGCCAATTGCACTCGACATCTTTTACATACATAATGTAGTGCCTAGGAGATGAAATAACTTCTTGTTGAGTGGGAGCTACGGGGGGGGGGGGGTTAAGGCTTATTTTAAGATAATATCAGCCCCAGCAAGCACTTCCTCCACCGCTACAACAGGACAAGACAAAGGGAATTTCAATTTACTACCAAATTTAGACAAAGCATTGAAAGGGCGGTATACCAAAATCCAACGATGCATACGTCACAGTATGAACTTATAGGAAAGGAAACCCTTAATTCATATAGATTTGTACAAATATCTTAACCAGCCTCATGAGATGTGCTCGCCTCTCCACAATAGGTTCAGATACAGAGCAAAAGTAATACGAATTTCTAGCCTCTGGCATACAAAATAGTGCAATCTTACCTGAGTAAAAGGATTAATACATGTTTATGACTTTTCGACATCCATTTAACAAGAATGCTGAACATGGCACGAAAACTTAGTTAAATTTACCTGACCTGTTATGGAAGGGCGGCATTTACGACTATTTCAGTCACCAATGAGTCTCGTTAATTATCCTCTTTTCTTTTTTTCGGCCTAAAAACCACCATTTGCAGCTGCCCAATTCACCCATAAGTTTGCATTGATAGTTATATATTGTAAATTACTAAAATGTAAATATAAAATTCAAGTAATATTGAACAACGTTAAAATTCAAACTGAAATAACATAAAACATATTAGTAATTATACATTTGTTAATGTGCAAATTACTAGAAAACACTTGCATAGATTCCAACAATATATTGATACTTACTAACTGAATATCTTTCACCTTTAAGAACTTAATCTGTGCAGAATATTTGGTCACAAGAAGCTGAGAGGTAGTGAATGTTGCCACTGTAGTTGTTACTATTTCACAGGTCATTTAATTTTGACCAACATATTTTAAGCATTTTCATGAAAAATCTAAAACATTCCAAACTTTAAGCATTTTAAGTGCTTGAAATGAGATCTTTAAATTCAAACATTTTCAAGCACATGTGAGAACCAAAGTTAGGATGGTAGAAGTTCTAAAATGTCTTACAAACAAATTTTTATTATTATTTATTGTTCAAAATAATACACAAAATTGTTTCTAAAATAAGGTTAATGGACTTTTAAATGAAATTATTTACGTAAGAACTTATAGTAATTAAATGTGTAGTAAATTATAATATTTACTAAAAACAGTTCATAATTCGAAGGTGACGGTGATTCAAGACGTTTTGTTTTATAATAATCCGATTCTAAACTTTTCCAGGTGTCTGAAAGTGAAATAAAAGCACATTTGAAAGCATTCCCCACCACACGTATTAGTTAAAAAACGTTCTGAAATTTAAAAAGAAAAAAAATGTTCCATATACTTTACACAAATTAAACATCAACTAAGGATGAAAGAATTAACTTGGTAACAGCTTCAAATTTGAAATATATGCAAAGACAAGCTGTGTTCGTGTGTTTATTCGTGAACGTCTGAGTTACGGAAATGTACTGAGTCGACAAAAGTTTGATGCTAGTTAAATCCAGTTACCATATTTCCAGGAGTAAAACGTTTAGTCATTACATCAAGACCACGCTTGATGAGAAAAGCAACAAAGACGGGTAAGAACTTGAGAAGATGTGGTCATACAGTTATATGTTCAAATAATTGGTTTAGACCACAGACAGGGCACCTTCTAATCAATTCCAGTATTTCGCCCATCTAATTTGTCTGATATACTAAATCTATAATAAAAAAGAGCGTGTCTGTGTGTGTGATCCCCGTAACTCTAAGATGAAAGAATCCAGAAACTTGAAATTTTGCACCCACATTAAGTGGACCCTCAGGGTATGCACCTGGGTATTGTTACTTATTCAAGTGAGTGCGCATCTTTTTAATGAGGCAAGCCAGCGAAAAACCACACAGAAAAGAAGTGGTTACTTATATTACAAATAGAAATCACCTACAGACAGACACTCGTGTGCACGGATGCACGTGCGCACTTCGTGTCTGTGTGTTACCATCGTAGCTTCATGAGAAAAAAACCTTGATGCCTGAAAATTTGCACCCATACTAAGTGGTACATGAGGGTATGTACCTGGGTATTATAACATATCTACATGCGTGCACCTGTGCAACTTTTTATGAGGAAAGCTAGCAAAAAATCACATAGAAAACAAATGTGACCACCATGGCTCCAAGAAGAAAGAACCTAGAAACCTGAAATTTTGCACTCACCCATACTAAGTAGACCCCGAGGGCGTGCACTTCACTTAAACGGGTGTAAACAACAGACGGATGCAAATATACTTTAGTAGACAATCTGTACAATAACATTCAAAGCTTACCAAAGTTTTTAGAAAGGTGTAACTTTAGGTCGTAGAATAACATTATATGTAAATTTATCAATAGTATTAACTATGGTAAAGTTTAGTCCTAATTATACTAAAGCAAAAAACGTACACAAGTACAATGTCGGCAACCCAAATAACAACAACCACATTTTTAAATTCGGTAAAAACGCATTACACTGTTACGTCTCTGATCATTAGTTAATTTGCCATATAATTTCTTTCCAAAGAAACTTTAGCGATAGAAGTCCTCTCTTAAATAAAACTGGTTTATTCTTTCTGAATACAACTTTACAATACACTTAATTTCCACAGTCATGCTATATCACGTGCTCGACTCAATTGTCAGTCTCTCTCTGTCTGCGGTTCAGTTACATTACATTGTTGTTGTCAGTTTTTACCCGTCTTATATATACAAGAATACCGTATATCTAGTAACCTCTCGAGGCTTCATG
>NW_013669363.1:0-8769 GCF_000517525.1 Limulus polyphemus
AATATTCATTTTGTTTCTATCACATAAGAATTTTTTTACAAATCGGGAAAGGAAAAAAATCTTACTTGGATCAAATTTACCACAAATATAACAGAATATGTTTGGGTCATTTACACAAACCTCTTCTTGCGATATTGAACATAAAAAATAATGTCAAAGTGCACGCACAAATAAATACTATCCAGAAATGACACGTCGTGAGGCCCGTTAACCGTTTATATACTAGAGGTGTGTTTCTCGTGGGTTCTGGAACGATCGATAAGACTCTCACGTCGCGATTGGTCTAGATAAATCTATAGCCAGTGCTTGTCAAAATTTTCGTGTCAGTGTTTGTTTTGTTTTTTGAATTTCGCGCAAAGCTACACGACGGCTATCTGCGCTAGCCGTCCCTAATTTTGAGGGAAGGCAGCTAGTCATCTCCACCCACCCGCCAACTCTTAGGCTACTCTTTTACCAACGAATAATGGGATTGACCGTCATAATATAACGCCACACCGCTGAAAGAGCGAGCATCTTTGGTGTGACGAGGATTCGACCCCGCGACCCTCAGATTGCGAGTCGAGCGCCCTAGCCACCTGGCCATGCCGGGCCTAGTGTTATTGTTCCATTTCGTCTCTTCATAATATTTCGGAAACTTAAGTTCCTACGGATACTTTAAACTTATCTGGTGGACATCAATGTAGGCAATGTCACACAGATATAACAAAGACATTATATTTACAAAGGTAAGATATAACCAAATAAATAAACAACAACCCCAATTCGAAAAACTGCAATTAAAGTTCATTGTAATAAATAATAAGTTACCTATCCGAGGGCCTGGCACGGTCTGGTGGTTAAGGCGATCAACTGCAATCTGTGGGTTGCGGGGTCGAATCACGTCATCGAACATGCTCTCCCTCTTAGCCGTGGGGGGCATTATAATGTGACGGTCAATCCCACTATTTGTTGGTAAAAAGAGTAGCTCAAAAGTTGGCGGGGGATGGTGTTGATTGACTAGGTGCTTTCCCTCTACTCTACCACCGCTAAATTAGGGACTGCTAGTGCAGATAGCCGTCGAATAGCATTGCGCGATATTCAAACCAAACCAAACCTTTTTGTGAGTACCCGGTATCTAGTGACTTACTTCGTTTTAAGATTAATAATGTTAGCTGAACCCTGATAATAATCATCATCCACTGGTATTAATTAACAGAAGAACCTTACTTTTCATTTCAGGTTCTTTGACGTAACACAACCAGTTCTAGTTGTGGGAGAACCAGAATTGCTGAAGAAGGTCTTAGTGAAAGATTTCCACGTTTTCGCAGACCGAAGAGTAAGGCACAAATTCATAGTTTTGTTTTAAGCTTGTTACACACACACATATACACAATCTAAAAAAAATCGATGGATGTATACACTTTTTATTACTTAAATGTTAACCTGTGCTACTTTTGAAGATTATTCTTCCAAAACTTCCTCCACAGATGTCACACTGAACCAGGCAGTTGTTGCCCATTTCAGCTTTGTTTGTTCATCATGAAGACTGGGCCGAAATTATCTGTATTATCTTGCGTATTTTCTTGAAGAGACGGATGAGGATATGACTGTAACACCCGAAAAAGTTTCAACTATGCTGGTTGATATTAAAAAGGCGCAGGTTGCCCCCTGTGGTAGAATTCTAGATTTCGAAGCTGGTGAGCCGGGTTCGATTCTCTGAAATAATGCAAAATATTCCGCGCACTTTAAGTTGTAGGTGCGTTATAAGAATGACAGACGATCCATTAGCATGGATGATGGGTGCTTCTGACTGGCTGTCGTCCCTCTGGTTAGTAGTTCAAAAGTAGGGACGGCAGTAGCTAGCTTTAGTAGCTTTGCCATAAATACAATACCTTACGCATTTTCCCTGAAGTAAAGGCCGGGGTAATGATGGTTCTGACTCGCTTCCAGGATTCTCCTTGCAAAATGGACACCATGTTGTCCGTTATCGAGTTTCCGAAGCGAAAGTCCTAGTCCAAAAAATTAATACCTGGTATAGAAAACATTGATATGGGTGTATAAAGGTATGAAAGTACTTTAAAGTTTAAAAGTTATTAACATACATCACCTACATTCTGTATTGAGATGAAGTTATGATAGTTTTTATGTCAGTACGCAGTACATCTGTAAGTTAGCAAAGGCTCACAAGGTCCCAGCCACATCTGGAAATCAACGGCTGTTTTCATGAGAAAGATGTCTAAAGAATAGGAATCAGAGCAATCACGGATATTTCAATTCTTCTTTTGTGTCTTACAGTTGGTTAAATGTGGTCTTAGAAGCCGATGGCCACGTATAATAGCGGATCAATAGATATTTGTCAAACTGTGCTGTCCAAGATTGACTTCATCGTCCTTCACAGAAGCTTGTAACTTGTAATAGCGAGTGGTAATGGTTATCAGAAGTAGTTCGAATGGCATCATGGGAACTGGAACATCATCCTTATAATGTGTGATTAACTTTATTATATTATTTACACATTTCGCCTGGCCTATTAATAATTTATAAAAAAAAGAAAACACAATTAAGCTGTATATATGTATATATATATTAACTTGCTAAATAATAAATAATGTTAAGTAATGCGGTCTTATCAAAGGATTTATGTGACCAATGTATACGAAACAATATAATTTTTGAAATACCAGTAAAACGTTTTAAGTTTTGTACGATCTTATATTTATTTTTTATTTGTTTTACCAGCAGTGAAATTATGTTTTCTTGTCCAATAGATGGCGTCTAAAGACCACATACTTTGCGGTATTGTAAGAGCTTCAAAGTAATCAATAGAAATCTCGAATGTAAGTGCAAATATATATCTTAGAAACTATAGTACGTTTGCGTTAATTTATAAAACTTGTGGTATCACACATACAAATTTATATATAGAATGCATCATATGTTGTAAATAAAACAGGCATTTACAACAGCTTAGTTACTGATTTCAAAAGTTTATAAAATTTGTATAAACAAACAAATTTATGGTGTTATCTGTTTTGAAAGCTCGTATGACAATTTGAAAATCTGATTGCGTAAAACATTCTTACTTTAGTTATATTGGGAATTACCCTGATATTCACTACTTGGTTATTTTGATAACATGTTATACGTGTGCGAGGGAAACAGATTTATATAAGTACGCCACCTACAGGATATTTCTACATTTCTAGAACAAGATAAGTATTATTGTACACAATCGGTTGGATCCTGTTATAGTTTTGATAATGTTGCGTAAAAACTTAATAAGCAAAAACAAATGTCAATACCACAAATATTTTGGGAAATAACTCGTATGACAAACAGTAGACAAAGCACAGCAAAATAATGAATAATTTATATTGAAAGAAATATTCTAATTTACCGATTATTATAAGCGTGATTTGCTGTTCTGGAAGACAAAGCTGCCTTTTAAATTCTTTGTATTTTCCCTCAAGGGTAGAAATGTATTGTTTGGAGTGTAAATACAAATTATTCAACGAGTGTATGACTATTACAGAATGTTGATGTTAAAATCACTATGGAATCGTCAAAGTAAATTAATGATAGACTTTTACATATAACTATACAGTAGTGAATTAGTCAAGCTACAAACATTGTCTTTTTATTTACCAATTAATTTGCAATATCCAAGTCCTCATAGTCACTAGAAGTGCCGAGAGTAAAGACATTTTACTGTGTTTGTTTCCTCTTGGCATAAATAACACAATGAAAAGGACGACGTTTCAAAAGACTTCCGTTCAACACTGAAGACGAAAGACGGAGGTCACGCTGAACTAGACAGTTGCTGTCAATTTCACCTTTGTCTGTTCGTTACATAAGGCTTTCTTTCAATATAAGTGTAACATATTATTTTCAAGTCTCACCATCATCTCCCCACCCCCTCCTTCAGTTCAGGAAAATTAAGCAAAGTATCATTTTAGTATTGCGTTAAGCTCGAGGGCTTATGATGTTGAAATTCGGGGATCGATTCTCGCAATGGGAACAGAATAGATGACCCAGTGAGTAGCGTTGTGCTTAACAGCAAACGATCTTGGTTTCATTTTTTAAATCAACATATTTGTTGTGTAGTACCTTAAAATCACACCATCATCCCTATAGCCTTCCTCCCCCCAGAAAAAAAAATGCAGTGGATTTGCCAAAAAAGAATGAGGCGTTTATTTCTTTTTTACTACACATTTCCTTGTATGGAATTTGATTCCGAGAGCTGACTCTCTAGACGAGTCCTCTACCAATAGAGATAAAGGGATAGTAGACCCATAGCGCCACCTACTAAGGCATTTTGTAATTGCCAATACTACAAGAAGTTTATCAAAAAGTTAAAGCCATAAAGGTACGATGGTCTTTATTTTTACTGAAGGTGCACTTACAGATTATTTGTCTTTGATGATGCTTCGCGCATTCGAATTGCTTGGGAGCTAGTTCTGACATTTTCACCGTTAATTGTTTTTGTCAACGTGAAAACAAAAACAAAACCAGTTCGAAGCTTCATTTCTTTTCATACCAATCATTTTTTGAAGCAATTAAAAATTTCACGTTAAACTCGGTTATCGGAAGGTGTAGTTACTAGAGGTTTGATCAAAAAGAGCAATTAAGAGAAGTTACATCGGCAAAAATGCCGGTGTGGCCAAGTAGTTAGCGTGCCGGCTTGTGGTTTCGAGGGTCCTTGGTGGGCGTCCACTTGCAGCAAATCGCGCTATGCGCTTTGGAGCCATGGGTGAGCTAAAGGTTCATCGTCAAGTTTCAGTTTTCGATAAGAATGGCACAAGAGTTGACGGTTGGAGCTGTTGACTGGTGGGAGCTGTTGACTGATCTAGATTATCAGTTCAAAATTAAGGACAGCTAACGCAGGTAGTTTTTGTAGCTTTGCACAAATATTCGAAGCAACTACGAAAAATGTAACTGGAAAGATGTAAGTAGAATAGTTGGTAAATCAAATACTGTATTTGTCACTTACAACAATCAAAGTTATCCATTCTTCAAGCTTGTACCACCTGACCGTCATAAAATTATCCCAGTATATTTATTTTACTGGAAACTAACGTACTAACTATTCAAATTTCTGTATGTTTAAATACTATAAAAAGTGTTAAAGTTTATATTATAAGGTTTAACAATTAAAGAGCATGAAGATGAAGTACAATCCACACAATATCTTCTGCGGTTAGTTATCTTCTACATCTTACCTTTTACAGTCAATAGCTTTTCCATCTTCTACAGCCTTTAGAAAGTTTTGAGTTAATGTGTCAGCACACTCAATCATTAAACTTTGCATCTGTAAAGAAGTAAGTATGTTAAACTAATGAACTATCTCTTTCCTCATATCAAGTCAATATAAAATGGATTTACCGTGATAAGACAAATTACACCAATATAAACAAGAAGTTAAGCATAACAAAGTCATATCACATTATTAATTAATAATTCTATTTCCTCGCCCTCGTTATCTTCAAGATTTTTCACAGTCATACTACAACGTTATAAATTATCTTATTCAAAACGTATACATTTTGGGTTTTACGTACATAAATATTTATTTTGCTAACACCTTCTCTGAGACTTATACGTAATTAAGACGCATACATCTCGTATTACGTATTAATTATGTTAATTATTACCTTTAATAAGTACTTGAAACAGTCAAACAGAGATGATTGTAATTTTTCTCGTGATATAATAATTCCTTCCGAGTATTATGTTAGGGACTGTAAACTAATCGCACAGAGTTAACCACTTTAAACAGTTCGGATTTTTTATTTTCTATTCACTTGAAAGTTTTAGATTATTTCTTGTCAAAGTACCAAAAAGATGAATCAAACAGAATTTAGGAGCTTGATTTGTTATTCTACTTCAAAGTTAATTTCGTGTCATATTTAAAAATTATATACAGGGTTCAGTACGTTATACTAAAATGTATTTTGGGTTTCATAGGTAGTGTGATGCCATCGAAAATCGATCGCTTCTTGGAAGGATATAGTTCTTTCGTTGTTATTAAGTACAAAATTCCAGAGTGGGCTATCTGTTTTATATCCACCGCGGGTATAGAAACCCGATTTTAGCGACATAAGTCTGCATACTTTCTGCTGAGCCGCTGAGTGACGGAAATGATATGTAACGACTCTTTCTAATCCAAAAGATTAATACACCTAGATAATAAAGATGTGATCATATCGGGTATTTATAATTTCCAAAAATAGAATATCCCTTGTACTTAAAGGTATTGGAAAATAAAGGAATATGGATCAACTTGAGACATCAGGACCATCGAGAAAAACACACCTGTGTCAAGTCGTTCCCTAGCTGTTGTGTAACAGGTGAGAATCTACGAACACATGGATAAGTAACAAAAACTGTCCACGTGTCCCAGAAAACAGTATGCAATATAACCATTAAGGATCTCCGTCTGAAAAAGTGACACAAGTCACGTGTACATAAGTTGCTTCCACGACATATCCGTTCAACAGTTACATGCTTCTAACAGATAGAGAAAGAAACGGGTATTCGTGCTATTTTTTACATAGACAAACCGATGAGGTCACTGGATGAAGTGCCTATGTATTTCAGAGGAATCGGACTATTGAAACGGGCTCTTGAAACTGTCGTCCTCGTACATATATGGAGTGTGCAAAGCAAGTAGGGAGGAATGGTGTGCTTTAGACTGAGCCTAATAAAATGGAAACTGAGCTGAAAGACTGTTGTCAACGTGTACGGTCGTCAAATAGATCATGACATGACATAGACTGTATGGTGAGTTTAGTAAACCGTTTTCATATAACGTGTACTCAGGCCTGGATTTTTATGCACAGAACTTAGTATAATATATGTAGTTTTGACACTTGTTTAAAGACGTGGCATCCACTTTTAAACATCTTAATATACATCCAAACCGTACAATATAGTCTACACTAACTTGTTATCATGCTAACCGACTCTTAATCTGAGACATGTCTTCTAGAATTCGTGTTTTAGCATTTTAAAATAAACCAAAATCTTGCCACCTATAACTTGTCATCACACTAACCACCTCTGCGGACATACAAAGCTAGAAACCGGGTTTCGATACCCGTGGTGGGCAGAGCACAGATAGCCCATTGTGAAGCTTTGTGCATAAATTCAAAACAAACAAACTAACCACCTTCACTGTTAATTTGTGACATGTTCTTTAGAACACATGTTTGAGTATCATAAATCACGTGCACTGCCTGATACTTTACAGAAGCGGTTTCGTTAACTTCAGGAAAAAAATCCCCCTTTTATTCCCAATAATCAGTAATTTAAATGTTAACTTTATGTGTAATAAAAATTTATATAGCCAATACATATCCAATTCCCTTACTTCGACTATAGACTTCATTTCTTTCACCAATTATTGCTACATATCTTTACATGTTGGGTTATATTTTTACGAAATTAAAACAAAACTGAACTGAGTCAGACTGTAGATAAATGATTCACACCCCTTTACCGCAAACACGCATGTGTGGTATCAGAGTGTCTCACTATTTGATTAGGGTATTGCTAGAGTTTGCGGTGGGTGTTATTGACTAGCTGCATTTTTCTCTAGTCTGTGAGTATATATGTGTGTGTGTGTGTTTTGTTATAGCAAAGTCACATCGGGCTATCTGCTGTGTCCACCGAGGGGAATCGAACCCCTGATTTTAACGTTGTAAATCCGAAGACTTAGCGCCGTCCCATTGGGGACCATCCGAAATGTGTAAAGCCTATTTGGTTGTTATTAGCTCCCCAGTAGCACAGCGGTATGTCTACAGACTTACAACACTAGAAAACGGGTTTCGATACCCTTGGTGGTTAGAACACGGGTAACCTCTTGTGTAGCTTTATGCTTAATTGCAAACAATAAATCAAACTGTTGTTATTACGATTAAACAATGACTGTTTGTACTTTGATTCAGTTTAATTTTCAAGGGACTTACTGAAGTTTAACTTCGTATCTGCTACAGTGAAAATAGGAAACTATAAAACACATTGATCATTTGGATAAACATTATATATAATTGTATGACTTACATTGTGTGACCATATTTTCCTTACCCTTCTTTTGATAACAGTAAAATAAATGAACAACCCCTGCGAGTTTGTACTTTATTCGTGCTTTTATTGATTTATTTATGTTTACTTTTCTTATATTAATAGAAATAATTCTGAAGAATGGACACTAAATGGCTCGTTTAACCCAAGGATTTCTAGTAGGTTCTATACAGACCCCCATAGATTTTGAAATTAATTTTTTTTAAAAACTATATATACACCAAATAACTTGGAGATCCATGACTTTGTTGATTATACATAAGAGGACTTTAATCCGTTGAGCACGCGGAATTTTTGCAAACCTTACACCCATACGGCACACTCGCATTCAACTGCCGGAGGCAGGCCGTATCCTATACAGCGAATCAGCAGTAAATGGGTTAATATCATCTGAGGGACAAAAATGTTAAAAAAGTACTGTTAGTATTGCCATTAATTCCACTAATTCCTGCTGTAGCTTCGAATCTCCGTCCCACCAAACACGCTCGCCTGTTTACCGTGGGGGCGTCTTATGTGACTATCAATCACACAATGTTTTCTCCATTATGACAATGTTCCAATAAATAAAATTAGTATTCCGAAAATTGTTGAATTTTGAAGTATATGTTGAAGGGAGGCCCAGTTCAATCACTTGATCAACGTGCGTTATTGGGTTATACTAGTTTCGGAGAATTCCACTCCTCGTCAGTAACCCTGAACAGAAGTTAA
>NW_013669363.1:9769-19814 GCF_000517525.1 Limulus polyphemus
AATTTAGGGAGGGGGGGGGGTGAGTCCACCAGTTTTTTCACTTGGTGTTGTGTGGACTTTATGGTAGCTCCACATCTTTTTCTGGGAAAAATTCCAGTTTCGTACAGAACAAATCCATCACCCACAAGCAGTTGTATTCACAAGTGGATTATAAAACGTGTTTAAAAGGTCACTAGGGTCAACACCACTCTACCTATAACTCTGGCATCAGATGATTCTCCTTAGTAGTCAATTTATTGTACAAAGTTTGTTTGTTTTAAGTTAAGCACAAAGCTACACAATGGGCTATCTGTGCTCTGCCCACCACGGGTATCGAAACCCGTATTCTAGCGTTGCAAGTCCGCAGACATACCACTGTGCTACTGGGGGCTTATTGTATAAGGAATAATATGCTTTTAGATAGTTATTATTTAAAAATTACTTCATTTATCTCGATGTACTGACTAGCTAGTTAATTAAACACGGTTTCTTCTGATAACACATTTGGATACGAGATTCAACCGCGCTTTTGCACATTGATTAGAGCACACTTAACTAAGTTGTTACTCACAGAATATACTCTTAAATAAATCGAACATCTCCACAGTCAAATATTTAACATATTATAGGTACAGAGAGTTGGACGTGTAATATTTAAATGATTTTGGAGCCTCACCACGTCGTTAAAGTCCTTGTTACCGAGTACTTCTTGACAACAACTTTGCAGCTTAGTCGTAAGGCTGTCATGTCCAAAGCACAATGCCTTTCCATAATTGATTTCCACAATTCATGTAGTCTACGAAGACTCCGTTTTTCAGCACCCTTTTCAACAGTCTAATATGTTTTATTCTTCAGATGCTTGGGGTATGCGATGGTTGAACGGTATGACTGGAAATATTATTTGGTGTCTCTGTTGGCCACGATTCCAGATAGAGATCATTCTTGGTTACGTTACATTGCCTGAGACACTGGCCTTTGCTTGCGATGGCTTGGGCATGACTTGCTGCTGGTCTTTTTCTCGAGGATCCGAGTACCTAAAATTGATCCATATTACTTTTATTTTTAATGTCATTATCTGTAAGAGATATCTCCATCTTGGAAATATTAAATTTCAGATCTGAATACATCTTCATGATCTGAGTGCATGAATACTTTGTTTCAGAAAGTTACATATCCTTCCAAAAAACGACCTTTCAGCCGTGGCTTATAATGTGATGGTCAACCCCACTATTCGCTGGCAAAATAGTAGCCCAAGAGTAGTCGGTGTTTGTTGGTGACTAGCTGCCTTCCCTATTGTCTATTACTGTTACGTTAGGGACGGCTAGCGCAGATAGCCCTCGTGTAACTTTTCGATAAATTCCAGACAACCCAACCCAAACCAAACCCTTCTTAAAAAAGACCAATTTTCTGCAGCATTACAAACAATGTCAAAATGTAGTTCTGATACATTTCGTTCCACCGCAACTTTATATAGAATGTGGTTGTCACATGACTTGCATATCCAAAATCTTTTTAATATAAGATATTCGAACGTGTATTGCTGAAGCCTTTCAGCCAATTCACATAAAGTTTACGTTTGTAGGTAACCAATGAATCACAATAACACAATAAGCCAAATAGCTGTCTTTATGGCAGTCATTGACTAGAATTTATGAATGATATAATAATTCTTTAGAAAGCTAACGAACCATTGAAGAAATCAATAAGGATTTATAAAAGTAAAGTTAGTATAATTAAATTAAAATGCTAACATTAATAATAAAATGTTATTGTACAATAATAGTGAAAAAGAATACACGAAGTATTAAAGTATTATTTTGTTCGTTTTTGTTGAATTTCGCGCAAAACTGCTCGAGGTCTACCTGCTGCTGTCCATAATTTTCAAATGATAGGCTAAAAGGAAGGCAGCTAATAAGCACCACCAACCGCCAACTCTTTTGCTACTCTTTAACCAACTAATAATGGGATTGACCATCACAGTACAACGCCCCCACAGCTGAAAGCGTAAGTATTTTTGACGACGGGTTTCGATCCCACCACCCGCAAATTGTTCATCGAATACCCTAATCACAAGACCATACCAAAACATTATTTTGTAGCAAATTGAATTTAGTAAATACAGTTTGAAATAACTTGTGCAATTGTTTTGATACATTTATCAAATTTAAGATTAGCATTTCAAGTGTATTTTATTGGAACTCTGTGTATTGGTTAAAAACATCTACAGGCAAATGTAATTTTACTTACGTATGTTGGAGTTAATGATCTTTACTGTTTCTTCGGCGTTTTACATCACAACACTGATTTCACATTACAACATTTTACATCACAACAATGATTTTACATTACAACGTTTTGTATCACAACACTGATTTCACATTACAACGTTTTACATCACAACAATGATTTTACATTACAACGTTTTGTATCACAACACTGATTTCACATTACAACGTTTTACATCACAACAATGATTTTACATTACAACGTTTTGTATCACAACACTAATTTCACATTACAACGTTTAACGCCACAACATTGATTTTACATTACAACGTTTTGTATCACAACACTGATTTCACATTACAACATTTTACATCACAACATTGATTTTACTGTACTACATATAAACAACATTAAAAAAAAAAAGACTCTTTGTTTCCAAAAGTTCCGTTAACCCGATGGGTTCTAGTACGGACCGAAAAACGATGATGTGCTACTGATAAAAATAAATGGGAAATGTTATTATCTTATAATCCTCTGATTTGGAATCTGTGTTTGACTTAAGCGTGGCAAAAAGCATTTGCAACCAAATGTCGTTTAATCCAGTTAATTAGACCTTCATCAACTTACGCGTTTTGAAAACCACAATCGCAACTTTTTTAATTGTAAATTGCTTGAGTAATTGATCTGTTTGTTCTTAATTGTAATTTTACCTCAGAGCTCAAGCAAGTAGGTTTCTGGTAAAAGATACTTTGCAAAGTCATTTAACAAAGTTTAAAATTTTGTTGGATAGTCAACATAGTTCCACTCGGAGAAAATCTTGCCTTACTAATATCTTGGCCTTCTTTGAAGAGACTACTTTTTATCTGGATGAGGGTAAGGATGTGGATTTGGTGTACTTAAATTTTCAAGAAACATTTGACAAGGTGCCACATAAAATGTTTCTTTAAAAAAAGTTATTTCTATAAGTGTGTGAGGATACGTCGGCTCATTGGATAGAAAACTGGCTAGACGAAAGAACGCAAAAATGTTGTTATAAATGCAGTTCAGTCAAATTAGATTAATGTCACAAATGGGGTACCTCAGAGCTCAGTCTTGGGACCTTTACTCTGTTTGATGTACATCAATGACAAAGATGAAGAAACGGTCAACACATTATTTAAATTTGCTGATGATATTAAAGTTTTGGGTATTGCTGACTGTGAGGAAGATGCTACTACTTTACAAAATAATTTGGATTATCTAATGAGATGGGCAAATAAATGGCAGGTGACACTCAATTATAATACATGCAAAGTAATGCATGTTGGATATTACAATTTTGAATTATGAGTATAATTTTGATGGTAACAACTTTAACAGTGTTACAGAAGAAAAAGATATTGGTGTTCTGGTTCATCAGTCTCTGGAGCCATCCGAACAATATGCTGTTGTTAGTAGCAGGTCAAAGAGGATTTTAGATTTTATCCACAAAAATGTAGGTTAAAATGTCATTGTATAGGCCACATTTGGAATAATGTGTTCAGTCTTGGGGTTCTTACCTTAAAAAGGACATTGAATTTTTTAAAAGGGGTAAGAAGAGAGCTACTAGGATGATACCTGGGATAGAAAGGGTTTCATACGAGAATAGGTTAAGATCTCCGAGCTTGTTTTCTTGTAATCAAAAGAAACCTGATTGAAGTATTTTAAGAGAATTGATAGTGTTAATGCATCATCCTTTTTCATAATTAATGGTGAGAATGATAAGACTAGGGGGCACAAATATAATTTTGGCAAGATAGGAGTCATCTTCAGCTAAGATAGCTTTATTTTTCTAACAGGGTGGTTGGCCTTTGGAACGGATTGCCTTCAGGTGTGATAGATGCAGTTAAGGTAATCGGGTTTAAAGGAAAGTTTGATAAATATTCGAATTATAAGGGTTGGCTTTGAGTTTTTTATTGTTTAGTATAATTTAGTAGATATGACGGCCTAAATGGGTCAAAAGGTTCCTGTCGTCCTTTAATGTTATGCTATATTATTTTGATACATGCACTTCGGTTGCCAGATCCAGCTCTGGTTCAAACATTTTGTTGTATAATAAATAATTTTATGAGAGCAAGTCCAGTAAATGAATTCAAGGACGAATCTTCTTTGCAAATACATTTGTATTGCCAAACGTTGAGAAATGTATGTGAAGAAACTATGTTTTCGCTCTATGGTCAACCTATTATTTGTTATATTGTAACCTTGGAGATTACGTTTTAAATCAGAAGATTAGTTTATTGTTTCAGTAATGTCTACAGAACAATGTGTGATTATAACACCCACTTTCATCTAATATTTTTGTATTACGTTTACAATGACTATTAATAACAACATTTATCGCTAGGCTTATACTTCGAGAGAGATAAGCCCTGGGGGCGAAAGCCACTTTTTTAATATTTCGTTTACCCAGTGAATCGGGTGCTAATCAACTACTTGAGAAAAAATCTTTTCTTTTGTTTTGTTTTTTTGTTAAAGTGTAAATGGGAAATGTTACTTCTTTTGTTGTTTTGGTCATCTTCTTCAGTTTCATTCATATATTCTTGTGTCAATAAAGCAGTTTATTTTTATAAAATAAAGAACTCAAGCCATTATGTTTGTAATTTATAACATACACAGGAAACTTTGGTCATTCGGGCACTCGTTCATCAATAACATGGTCGTCGATATTTTAAACTCCA
Source organism: Limulus polyphemus (assembly GCF_000517525.1). Lineage (NCBI taxonomy): Eukaryota > Metazoa > Arthropoda > Merostomata > Xiphosura > Limulidae > Limulus > Limulus polyphemus. The sequence continues at coordinate 14,674 of NW_013669363.1, forward strand.
CTAGGAATTTAACCTCCGTTAAGTTTTCCCTCACCTCCCAGTAGCACAGCGGTATGTCTGTAGACTTACAATGCTAGAAACTTGGTTTCGATACCCGTGGTGGGCAGAGCACAAATGACCAATTGTATAGCTTTGTGCTTAACTTCAACCAAACAAACCGTTAACGTTGACAGAAATCGAGCACAATGAAAACTATGTTTAAACTTTTCTCATCTAATTATCAAAATATTTTTTGTCAGTTTGTTGTTTAGCACTAAACTACACAAGAGGCTATTTGTGCTATGCTCAGCGCAGGTATCAAAACCTGATTTTTAGTGTGGCTAGCCCTTAGACTTACAGGTGAGCCACCGGAGGAAGGGGTCCATTAAAATATATATAACTACCCCGCAAAACCAATTGTTACGAATCATGGATTAAGTATTCTGAATATGTCAATAGAAGATAAACTTCATAAAGTACTAATTGAGTTTCACTGTCGAATGTTATGGATATAAATCCTAAGCCTTGTTTCTCTTAGGTAAGAAGTCGAATGTAAGCCCATTCGAGACACGGGTTCAAGTCCATATAAAGTTTGGTTATTACTTTCAGCAGAACATTATTTTTCTGCGTATTTATATTGCTATGTAAGCAATTACCTAGAGTTTTCATTACGAAAGGAACTTAATCCCACGTGAAAGTGGCAGTAATTGTTCGTGTAAAGTTGTAAATAAGCATATCAAAATATTATGCTGAATATCAACTGAATAATGATTTTTCAAAATTCATTTCGTCCTTGACTGATTAACGCCCAATAATTGAAAACGACATTACCTGTTATCTTTTGGGAGAACCTCTGTTAACACTTCGCGGAACCCGAGGGTTCCACGGAACACAGTTTGATAACCACTGCTCTTCGTTTGTTTGCTTGTTTGTGTGTATTTAAGCACAATGGGTTATCTGTGCTCTGCCCAGCACTGGGGGACAACCATTATTCTAGACCATGTGATAAAATAGTTCAACATCTGGCGTGTAGTCGTAAATCCGCAACAAACACGAGCAATAAATCATTAAAATAATAAAAAAAGTTAACCTTAAACTTTATGACACGCAAGTAAATTTTTCTGACTCCGTAAAATTATTGGGGATAGCTTTTAGCAGAAGATTAACTTTGGATAATCACATTTCCGAGACGTTCAAGATAAGTAAAACAAGGATTAAACTATCGCCGCAAAATCCGTTATGCTAATTTGCAAGGTTTACATCAGACCCGCCCCCAGTGGCACAGTGGTATATATGCGGACGTATACCTCTAGAAACCTGGTTTCGATACCCGTGGTGGGCAGAGCACAGATAGCCCTTTCTGTAGTTTTTTTTATTTTGTGCTTCGTAACAAACAACAACATCAGACCCATTATTCAATATGGTAACATGATAACATGCAACATGTCAAAACGATTATATAATTTCGTACAGTCCCAACAATTCAGAAACGTGACGACAGCCTGTTAATTCCAAACTTACACGCCCCGGGACATATATCCATAAAGCTAGTAAACTGCAACCAATTAAAGAGCGAATCATGACTCTTATGGTTTCCTTTCATGAAAAAATCGTCGAATCATAACTCCATATCCTCCAAATTTCTGAGCCTAGCTGCTATTTCTGCCTCTTGGGAAAAGCATACATCCACCTATAACTTCATAAAAGCCATATTCACAAATAACAAAAACCGTTAACAACCTTATTCACCTTGTAATGTCTAACCCTTTCAAATTATTCCTTTTCAGATTCCAGACTAACAAGACTACGACCATGCAACGAATAAAAACATTTATATATTTTACCACAGACATTTATGTGTACCCCTATTGTTATTTCTTTCGTTTTATTTCTCAGTTTCATCGTTAATTTTAAATGTTGCCAGATATCTCATGTTTATGTTACACTGTAATGTTACGGTAATAACTATATGATGTTATTGTCTCGGCCTTTTCGGACTTTGGAGCTTTTGTCTTCTCGCGGGTGAGGGCGGGCCTTCTGGCCTCCTAGCGGGTGGTAGAGGAAACCTACGTTGTTATGAGCCAGAATAAAAAAAAAGAAAGAGCCACGAGGGTGGGGGAAGAGAGAGATAGTTAACCCCTGGGGCAACTCTCCTGAACATCTGTCACGGACAAACGAAAGTAGTACAAGTTAATAATGAAGATGAAGACGATTGACAAAACCCAAAACATTTTATTTACAGTGTTCGAACGTTTCGGAATACACTTATTCCAGCTTCGGTGAAATCTAAAAATAGTGTTACGAAATATATTGTATTAACTAAAACTATAGTATCATTAATCATTAGTTAATTAGTTATTAAGTAAAGTGGTGAACGGAAGGATAAAAAAATATTATATATATTTATATTGCGAAACAGTTGAGCTTTAAGTACGTAAACTAAAATAATTTCAGAACTAAAGAGGTTTGTAAGTCGTTAAGAGTAGGGCGGTCTCTAACTATAAGTAAATGTTCTTTAATGTAGAGTTCAAGGTCTGAAGATCCTGTAGTAATGACAGGGTAATCGTTAAATGAAATATTGTGACACGTGGTTCCAGCATGTAGAGGAATGGATGAGTGGTTGGGTTATCTTCATTATTAGACTTCGTTTCCCCCATCATGAATCCAATGCCAGTGATGCAAGTTAACCTACAGACGTTTCGAATAGATACAGTCTGCTGAAACATTTATAAGACATTGGAAATAATGAAACCCAGGAAACAGATTTCTGTCCTTCCTTAGAAGTAGTAGTAGAGAAATACAAATACGTAATTTATAGTTGTGATTATAGGTGGTTAGGGCGCATGGCTCGTAATCTGAGGGTCGCGAATTCGAATCCCCAACCCACAAAACATGCACACCCTTTTAGCCGTGGGGGGCGTTATAATATTGCAGTGAATCGCAATATTCGTTGATAAAAAGAGTGGACCAAGAGTTAGCGGTGGGTGACGATAACTAGCTGCCTTCCCTCTGCTAAATTAGGGACGGCTAGCCCTCGGATAGCTTTGAGCGAAACTCAAAACAAACAAAATATTTCAGATGTATAGAAAGTTCCGTATTTCCGAGGAATCATGTATTTTACATAAAGACAATGCTGTTTCAGAAACTTTATTTTTTTTTCTGGACGATTTCGAAGTGTCAATATTATTCATTATTTCTATTAGAATGATCCACAGTATAAACACTTACCCGTATAAGCGTCCATATTTCTGATAATTATCTTGCTCCACCAAATGGAGAGGGACGGCTAGCGCAGATAGCCCTCGTGTAGCTTTGCGCGAAATTGAAAACAAACAAACAAACAAACTCTCGTGAAAATTCTATATTTGGGAAGGCTATGCATAAATGGCGCTTGCATAGCTTTGGTCGAAACTCTAAAACAGCAGATAAAAAAAAATTCAAAGTTTATCACAAACATTATTTACAGTGTAATGAAACTGACACAATTTAATTTGGCTGAATTGCTTTGGTACTGATGCGGCATTGTTCACTTTTCATTTTGTAAATCGATAATAATTCTATTAAGAAGCTAAAAATATTTTGTAATACAAAATAGAATGTAATATCTTGATTTGAGCAAAATTACGTTTAATTTAGATTTATGAAAGTTCTTTATTTTTGAGAAAATTGAAAACTTGGAGTAGAATATTGTATTACTTTTTTTTTTAGCCTCCTAAAGAATCGAACCTCGAATTTTAGCGTTATAAGTCAGTAGACTTACCGCTGTCCCTGGACTTGTACGCATGCGTGTTTGTACTAGATTTTGAGGCAATCTTGCATTATAATAATCTACGGCCGAAAATGTCGCTAACAGCGAGGGTACTTAAATGACGAAAAATGTATTATAATCTTTATAAGAACGTAAGAAAAGCATATTTGATCAGCGACAGTCATTACCAGATTGATTTGTAGTCTTAAGTACGTAACTTGCTATAATTGGAAGTTAATATTAAACTCCTCACTCTCTTTGAATATGACCAACTGCGTCTTTTATACAGCCTAACAGGACAAAATATTAAGACATTCCATAACAATCTCTATTATGCCTGTATCATCTATGTTAACAACATATAATCGAAGAAACTTATCTACTTGACCTAGTAGTGGTTAGCGTGCTCGAACTGTGAATCGGGGGGCTCATGCCCTGTTGCAGTACAAACGCGCTCTGTACTATTCGGTCAGACAAGAGTAGCCCAAGCGATGACAGCGAATTTTGTTGACTGGTTGCCTGTTTCTCTTGTGAAATGGCCCGGCATGGCCTGGTGGTTAGGGCGCTCGACTCGCAATCTGAGGGTCGCGGGTTTGAATCCCCGTCCCACCAAACATGCTCGCCCTTTCAGCCGTGAGGGTGTTATAATGTGACGGTCAATCCCACTATTCGTTGGTAAAAGAGTAGTCCAAGAGTTGGCGGTCAGTGATGATGACTAGCTGCCTTCCCTCTAGTTTTACACCCCTAAATTTAACCACTGATAGAAATTTGAACTTGAAATTTGTGTAGGAGTACGTACGCTAATCCTTGGTTGGCTACTCGCGTGATTCAATAGCGTAAGATTGGTCCTGCTCAATCGTAACATTCTCCCAGAATGCACGTGTATATATGATTTAGTTTTTATTATACTTTTTTTTTAATTTGCGCAAAACTACACAAGAACTGTCTGCGCTAACCATCCATAACTGAAGGGCTACCCTTGTCAGAGTAAATAGTTGGACTTGGCAGTTGCTCTTATAACGTACCCAAAGTGCGTACCAGGTTTTTTTTTGGGGGGGGATGGGGTAGTAACAGGATGTACACATAAACTGGATATTATTTTAAACAACCATTTCTCTCACAATATCATAACGAGATGATATAACGGTGTTATTAAATGCTTTTCATCAACTTTTCCATTATGTACTCATTATTATAATTTACTCATTATTGTACCCAACTAATACTGTCTAACTTGTGGGGGCCCCGGCATGGCCAGGTGGTTAGGGCGCTCGACTCGAGATCTGCGGGTTCGAATTCCCGTCCCACCAAACATGTTCGCCCTTTCAGCTGTGGGAGCGTTATAATGTGACTGTCAGTTCCACTATTCGTTGGTAAAAAAGTAGCCCAAGAGTTGGCGGTGGGTGGGGATGAC
>NW_013669363.1:20718-30375 GCF_000517525.1 Limulus polyphemus
TGATTTTTCCTGTCACTAAGTCCTACAGAATACATTTATAATGGTTGCCAAAAATTATCATGTAATTAACACAGGAAGTAAAATCTTACACATTGCCCCCCTCCACCATAAGTGTACGTACTAGGTTATCAAGACACTAGAACAGTAAAATGTTAATTTTGAATAAATGACAATTACTTTTAATCATAACAAATGCAAGGTAAAGCATGTGGAATATCAAAATTTGAATTATGAATATAATTTTGATAAGAATAACCTTAACAGTGTTATGGAAGAAAACGATCTTGGTGTTCTGGTCCATCAGTCTCTAGAGTCATCCAAGAAATGTGCTGTTGCTAGTGGCAGAGCAAATATTATTTTAGTTTCTATCTACAAAAATGGTCCGGCATGGCTAGGTGGTTAGGGAGTTCGACTCGCAATCTGCATTCGAATCCCCGGTCCACCAAACATGCTCGCCCTTTCAGCCGTGGGGGCGTTATAATGTGACGGTCAATCCCATTCTTCGTTGGCAAAAGAGTAGCCCAAGAGTTGGCGATGGGTGGTGATGACTAACTGCCTTCCCCCTAGTCTTACACTGCTAAATTAGGGACGGCTAGCGCAGATAGCCCTCGTGTAGCTTTGCGCGAAAATTCAAAACAAACAAGCTACAAAAATATTGAATACAAGTCTAAAGAGGTTATATTGTCATTGGTTAGGCCAGCTTTGGAGTACTGTGTTCATTCTTGGGTTTCTTACCCAAGAAGGGGCATTAAATTGTTGGAAAGAGTTCAGAGGAGAGCTAGTAGGATGATACCTGGGATAGATAGGTTTTCATGCGAGGATAGGTTAAGATCTCTGAACTTGTTTTCTCTTGAAAAATGAATAATTCCAAGGGATCTGATTGAGGTGTTTAAGATTGTTAAGGGAGTCGATAGTGTTGATGCATCATTCTTTTATTTTTAATATTTAATGATAATGGTAAAACTAGCATAAACAAGTATAAAATTTCGCAGAGTAGGAGAATCTTCAGCTAAGACAGCTTTATTTTTCTAACAGGGTTTTTGGCCTTTGAACGAGTTACCTTCAAATGTGGTAGGTTAGGTTAATTTAAGTGAGTTTAATGGAACGCTTTATAAATGTTTGAATGACAAGGGCCTGGCTTTGTGTTTTTTAATGTTTAGTTTAATTCCATACATTATAAGACCAAAAGGCTTCTTGTTGTTCTTTAATGTTATTTTATGTTAATTGACAGATAAATCACTTCTAAGAAAGTTCCGAATTTCAATAGATTAATTTCCTGACGTCTCACCTCAAAATAAACACGATTCGAATTAGGTATTATTTCAATCTTAATTTTTCTATACAACTGATGCCCTATTAATGATTAAACCAATATAGTGTTAATACCTGATCACCCAAACAGCAAGTTATTATTGTAAAAATGTATATTGTTTCTAAACGAAAATTTTATTTTTTATCTTTTACATCCTAATGCTTAAAAACTTCGGTCTCAAAGCGTATTTCAAATGAGGTGGTTATTTATTTCGTTTTTGTTTTTTATATTTGACAAAAAGATAAATTTCACTAGAGGACGCGTTTTATTTCAACGCGCGGAAATAATGGAATCTAAACTTAAACATTTCATTTAACTTTTAATTTTAATTGTTAGTAAATATTAAGTAATAAATATTAACCGTAGTGATACCATTCGATGAGTATTGGGATCTTCGGACTTCTCGTATTAAACATCGTTTTATAAATATCTATGAAGTTAAGATATGGCACCATTGTTTTCTAAAAAAGATAATTTTAAAAAAAGTAGAGATGCTAAAATAGAAAACTTTTCACGGAAACTTATTAAAAGGATAACTGGTTTGAAGGTGACAATATGATTTATTGATAATACTAATAATATTACTATTAAGCCTACCCTAAGGGTACAATAAATTGTTACATTGAGGTGCTAGAATTATAAGAACGGAGATTATAATGGAATAACTGAAATATGGTAAAATGTAGATCATTATGATTACAGAAATTTCTTTGAAATGCAGGGTTATGACTTAAACTAAGATTATTTAATAGAGATAGAGTACCAAACCCTAAAAAGAGGGGGGAGAGTGGCTATGTAGTTGATATGTGAAATGTGAGCTACATTATGTTGATGTTGAGGATTTCAGTGGTATCCCACATGCATTACCCTACATTTATTATAATTAAAAAAGTCATCTGCCATTTATTTGCTCAACTCACCAAATAAACCAAGTCCTTTTGTAAAGCAGCAGGATCCTCCCCATACTCATAGCTACCATCACCCAAAAACCTTAATATCATCAGCAATTTTAAATATTTTTTTTTACCCTTCCTTCATCTATGTCGTTGATGTAAATAAAAAAAGAGCATAAGTCCTAAAACTGAAGTACCTCACTTGTGACATTAATCCAATTTGGCTGAACCCCATTTATAACAACCCTCAGCTTTCTTCCATCCAGCCAGTTTCTATTTCATTTGGAATGTTGTGTTGTTCAATCTAGGGCTCCTTACCTAACAAAGGACATTGAGTTGTTCGTGAAGGTTCAGGGGAGGGCCGATAGGATGGAAAGGTTGTTGTACAAGAATAGGATGAAAGCTGGGCAATCAGAAATTTGTTAATAAAGTATTCATTAGGCTCATTAATAAAATACATTCAACTAGTCAATTATTCTCACATGAGACTTGGATGGTTAGAATAATTGGAAACACTAATTTTGATTTGTTGATTATTTTCATGAATCGTGAAATTAATTGACTAACTTAAACAAGCTTTCATTAATTAAAAATTATGGTAAATCATAATGGCGATGTTTTGACTACTTGAATTGTTGGAATGATTGAAAACAGTAATGACTGGGAATACCAATTTTAATTGATTTTATTATTTTGAGTTTTAGTTTAGATGATGGGACAACCTAGGTGGACCAATAGGTTCCTTGTTGTCCCTAATCATTATGTATGTTAAAATCGTAACATTTCTAGTGTTGTAATACGAATTTTATATACAGGATGATGACCAGAATTTTCAACTTTGTATTGAGTTTGTTGACTCCAATTTCAAATATCATCGATTCTTAGATGTCAATAGTCATCAAGTACAAAAGACCATAGATGGGTAAGTCATGATATTATGTAAAAACTGATGACATTTAACAACGTTGCAAATATGTACATAATAATAGTCTGCATAAAAGCCAAGCAAAACTCTTGTTTATGTTCACTTTATCACCACGATATGAATAATTCTTCTTGCATCTGTTAGCTGGGTTGAGGCCAAGTGCTTAAAATTATACTAAAGTGACACCTGTGTGATATCCATGCTGAATGGCATTCTGATGATACACTAAAAGATTTTGAAAATACAGGTTATTGGTTTGTTTACACAAACGTTGAATTTGTTTTATGTTTGCCTTGTTGTATGTAATGATATATCAAAATTTGTGTTATGCCCAATAGTTTATAACATATTTCATGAATGTTGGTTTATGACCAAATTTAAGAACGTGAATCTTATGCCTTATATTTGTTTGCATGTCTGGTAATTGTTAGTATCCATATATAACCTAAAAATTTTAAAATATGGTTATAACTTATTACAGTCACCTGATGAATGTTAGTACATAAATAATTAATAAAAAAATCTATATTTCATGACTGGTGCATGTAATTATTATATGATTAGTTTGTATTGGTTTATGATTTGTACATTTAATGTTGTATTTGTAATGACTTGTTATTAGCATGTAGTTGTTACATGGTTCAGACCTTTTATTATTTTATAAAGTGCTCACAATAGATGTTTACTTACAAAGTCTTTGAATTTTTCTGACCTTTTTATAAGTTTTCATTTTTTGTGACTACAGTTTAATTCTTTATCATGTTTTCAATTGCAATCCTTAGGTGTTATGCATAATCTCAGTGAGCTAAGATAGGCTTCACTATAAAAAAAAAATAAAGATTTTGAGACTTAAACTTGGATAGTAATTTAAATGACTCAGTTGTTCTTATTGTTTTTTTTACTAATGTAATACAGTTTTAAAATATGGAAGAAAGATTTGCTGTATCACATTTTTAAAAGCCTGAACAGTGTTACAGCTATATTTTGTCTGCATGAATAAAACAAATTCAGATGTTTTATCCGATTAATGTGTGTGAAAGTTACAAATATTTGTTATAATTATGGAGTATTATTTGTATTCTAAATGTAAAGTTGGAAGTCATTTTGAGCAAAATTTCTATTAATTTTCAGTCTGTCTGAAAAGTTTCTAATCCATGGACAGTATCAAAAAGCCAGGTCCTTTAAGAGCTTAACTACTCAACTTCTGGATAGTGTGAGAATATCCCACTTTAGTCAGGTTGGATTCATGTTTTTCTTTATATTATTTTCTGTGTACATAATACCATAAGATGTTTAAATTCAACATAACCGATATTATTGGTAGTTCTACTGCCATGATCAACTTTTGTGCCCAAGGAACTCTGCAATGTTTATGAACTTTTTAGATAAAATCATATATATTTCAGGTCAAAGTAAAAATTTTGAAATCTGCCAGTCATGTCGTATTAGCTGAATAACCTGTTCATAACATGTGGAAGACATAAGGACCCTTAGGTGTGACATGGTTGTCAGATATGAGTGCAAACTTCCCTCTGTCATACCCTCTGGAACCCTAAGGGTACATGCCAACTTTGGTAACAGTCAGTTCAGCTGTTCACCATTTATAAGTCAACACACACACACAAACAGACTTGTCAAATAATGGTGGCATGCTTAAAATGTTCATTGATCTAACTTGCTTGTAACTAGTGCTGGATCATTAGTAAAATTTGAAAATTGATTAATTTTCAGACTTATTAATTAATTATATTCAACTAATCTCTTTTTCTCACAGGACTTAATTGGAATAATGAACAATGGTAATGATCATAAACACTGTTTTTGATGATGTACATACCTCAAACAATTCAATATATTTGTCATTGGTGTGATTAGCTTGTAACATACTTACAGCAATCCAATAATTTTAACATTGGTATAATTATCTTGGGACATACTAGCAACAATTCAGTAGGCGTTACTTTGGTATAATTAGCATGTAGCATACTTGCAACAGTTCAGTAAATGTTACAATAAATCTTTAAACTCGAGCGATTGCTACTAGCATCTGGGTAAAAATCCCAATTTACCCATTAGACAGTGACAGCTTCTGATAATATTTATGAATCTTTGGCTGAAAACTAATCCAAACCACATTATTATTCACCTTTTATAAAAAGACTGGAAAATTTTATAAGGTATGGTGATAATTATTAGGACATCACGAAAATAATTCTGGCAGAATGAGGAAAAAATTATGTGTTTAAAGAGTTAATGTAATTTGATTGTAGCGTACATGCAACTGTTCAACAGATGTTATGTTGGTGTGATTATATTATAAAATACTTGTAGCACATCAGTAGATGTTACATTGGTATGATTAGATTGTAACATACTTGCAGTAATTCAGTAAATGTTACATTGATATGATTAGATTGTAACATACTTGCAGTAATTCAGTAAATGTTACATTGGTATGATTAGATTGTAACATACTTGCAACTGTTCAACGGATGTTATGTTGGTGTGATTACATTATAAAATACTTGTAGCACATCAGTAGATGTTACATTGGTATGATTAGATTGTAGCGCATTTGAAACACTCCAACGAATTCCAACCAGTAAACATACTTTGTAAATAAAACAGTTATTACAGTTTTCCATTAATGAAGCTAATATCTTTTTATCACTTTTGTTTATTTCAATGAGCTTATCATGTGGCAAACATTGAAATGAGAAACTTTAAGAATTTTGTTTCTGATACTTACATTTAGTAGCCATTACCGTTATATATATATTTTTTTTACTTATTACTCTCTGTAAAATACGAGTTAAGTACCTAATTTTCATACAACTGAAAACTGTATGTGTATTATTTATAGGATTAGTTAGATAGTAAGTTTGTGTTGCTTGCAGAATTGAGAAGACTGTCATTTAGATACAGAATGGTCATTTTATATTATTAAACAGTTACTGAGATTAAATAATTATTCCATATCTGCAGATAATGTTAATGTATGGATGACCTCTGGTATTTAAGGTAGATCCAGCTTTCATACTGAACCATTATTTACTTAATACACATAATTCAGACTATAAAAGACCATTGAATTATGGTTGATAATCCTTAATAAATGTTTGTATATATGGGATCAAATTCAGTATTTTACTGACTAAATTTTAAGCTGCATGAAAAAAATGTAAAAGTAATAAAATATGACTCTTTGATAGCATTTGATTTCAGGAATAGGCTTAAAGATACCTTATTTCATGTTTGTATTAATAATTTCTAAATTTAACTGAATAATAAAAATTTAACATCTTGTTTCAGAAAGATGATGTATTTTCCATCCTCTCTCTGTTGCTACATCTTTCCGAGTCCCCTGTGAACTACAATTACACGCCAAGATTGGTGTTCAAGGACAAACGTAATGTAACTTATGACTTTCATATATACAGCAAATTATCCCTAATGCATTCTTAAACATTTAAAAAATAAATAAAAATTTTTATTTAATTTAAATGTTAAGAATTAAAATATATACTGAAAATATAAATAATATTGGATAAAATATGCACACTTATTATGAAACCTGATATTTGCTGATAAAAACATTTCTAATATAATTATTAATAGTTAATACTTTATAATTCCAAAATCACAATTATTAATAAATAGATTTACCAGCTAGTACTCGTATTTTCTTGAATAAGATTTACCATCATTTTTATTGAAGAAAGTGAAAAAACTTTTAATAAAACCTGAAATTATTTTTCAGATTTAGAGGTATAAGTATTTCAAGATCATCTCAGATATGACTGTTTTATTTTTTCATAATAATATAGTAAGAGCTGCGATGCGTTGATCATGGCTTATTCAAATGAGTTATTTCTAATAGTTTTTAGAATATTTCAAAAAATTTGTGAAAGAGGCCTTCTGTAAAATATTTGGGTAAAATCCTGTAAACCATAAAATTTTTAGGTGAAAACTGTATCTAAATTACTGCTTTTTACCTTTTCTGTAAATTAAAATATCTACATTGCTTTTTTGGTAACAACAACATTTTTTGTTTCTTTCACGTACAATTAAAGATGGACCATTAATTGGTGTGTATGAAAGAAAAGTTTTTAATTGTTTTGTTAAGTGTATATCTTGAACCATATGAAAGATTGTGATTCCTAAATAAAGGTGTAGTTGATGTTAGTGAAGATGTTGACTGGGGTACCTACTTGCTTGAAGGAGAAGAATTATCATCAAAGTTCTCCGACAGCCAAGAGGTAAACAAAATTTTAAGATTTTCTTTTCGTGTTTGAAACGTAAAATGCTTATTATATGTTAATGACAAATTATGTCATGATCTACATAAATAATAAACTATATATATATATATAATAAGTAAAATATTTTTTTACAAGATGAGAGTCTTGGAAAGAAAGCCTACGGTAACTGAAAGAAATGGGTCATTATAATGTTTTAATTGTGGTATTTTTTTCCATTGGTGGGTTAAAACAGTTGTATGTAACTCATTAGTTTTCATTTCTGTGACTTGATGTTTTTAATAAGATATAGGTTTGATAACCACATGTCATGATAATTTGTTTATTTATGCATTAATCTGTCATATGTGGTTTATTAAAGGCACGTGTAATTGTCATTCATTTTTCAAAAGCACCAGCATTGTGTATAGATTAATGATCTGTATTCCGTAAGCAGGAACGTGTAAAAAAGAACACTGCTGAATTGTATTTTCTGTTCCCGGTTTACCTTAACATTTTATCCAGTTATTTTGTAGTATACTTCAGATAGGCTTTTGACATAATGAAAGGATTTACTGAAAATAGAAGTCACTGCTGAAAACTCGTATTTTAAGGTTACATTGACTTTTTGTCATCCAAACATCTGATATTTTGGTGCTGTTTTACTGTGCTTGCTCTGAGTTCTGTATTAGTGTTCTATTAAGGACCTCCCAAAGAAATTACAGCATAAATTCAATACCATAAACATTATGTTGATGTTACTGTATTTGCCGGCGTATAAGATGATACTTTCTACTCTTAAAACAATGCCTGATTTTACCCCTTGTACATAGGTTCAAAGATAGAGTTCCAGAACTCTCCAGGTAGTAACATATTTAACTAAAACTGCATTGTTCCTTTTACTTTTGTTTGCTTTTTTGAGTAAGTGTTTGACATTGTGCCACCTACTGTGGTACAATAACATCTTTGTGATTGTATCATTTGTCTCGATTCTTCATAAGTAGAAGTTATTTATCTCACATGCTAGTTACAATTAATCAAGATATGTTTTTTGAAATGTATTGATCTCATCCATCGCACTAAAGTATTGCTAATATTATATCAAAAAGAAGTTAGTTTCTTACTTACACTAATTTTGTAAACATGTTTTATAGTACATCACAATAAATTAAGGTTTAGTATTTTTTATAATAAAAAAGGAGCTCAACTGTGATGAAAACTTTGTAAAGTTGTTTATTACATGTTTGTGACTTAAGTTATACTGCATTGAACTATCTGTGGTGTTTAAAGAACATAAAAAATACACTTGTGGATGTTTTTTATTACCCAAGAACACAAGTTAGCACAGTTTAAAAATAACTTCTAAGAATTTCTTTTAAAAAAAAAAGTAACATCCTCGACTTGTTTGACAATGAAGGTCATCCTATACACTGAACCTCAAAGAAATACACTTAATATGCTCAAAAAATCCAGGGTCATCTTATACACTGGCAAATATGGTAATCAATAAAATAAGACTGGTTTAAATTTCAGTTCAACACTAACCCCCGAGCTATAAGTAATCACTGTATGACTTGTCAATCATTTTATGGTGAGGATGGTCTCTCATGCAGGATTTTTTCTTTTGAACTGGTAAATACACACTTATAATGAATGATGTATGTACCACCAAATACTATGCACATTTGGTACAATTTTTGTTTCTAATACATGTTTTTAATATGAAAAATTCATATTAATTCAAATATTATCTAGAGCACTGACGTTTTCTATTTTAAATGCAATAACATACATAGTTATAGAATTAATCTGCCACTTCTAGCTTCCATAATTAAAAAACTGGAGAGGTATTCTATTTGATGGTGAACTAAAAAGATGATTGGAATGACAACTCCACCACTAAAAACAAGTATTACCAGAGGGTTATATTACAGATCAAAGGTAGAATTGAAAATGTAATCTGTGATGTAGAGGCCTAGCCGTGTTTTTTTGGTTTGCTGACCCACTCAGTGCTGATGAGTTATAAATAGGCAAAAAGTAGCAGTCCACAGCAGAGGGTGCAGCAAATCAAAGAACAAATTAGGCCTTTCATAATGGTGATGTGTATATAATATTTACTGGGTTTTTGAGTTCTTTTTAACTCTCTGTTTAGTAACCTAAATAATTTAGGCCATTACACCACAGATTATATTTTCAATTTTACCAATGATAAAAAGAAAAGACATCTGTAATATATTCATTACAATTGGTCTACTGTATAATATTGAATAATAATTTAGGCATAATGCC
>NW_013669363.1:31358-41678 GCF_000517525.1 Limulus polyphemus
TGAAAATATGTCCAAGTAATGTCTTTACAGTCTAGTTTGTATAAAATTCCTCTTCCCTGAAATGAAGGAATGTACCAGATTTCAACATGGATTGGTAGCATTTGCTTTTATAAATTTGTCACTTCTGGGTCCTTCAAGGAAATGAAGCCAGGTGACAAACCTGCTCCTAAATTCAACTTACACTGTACATTCTCATTATGTAATGGCCATTGTACAAGACTACAGTTATACTTAGACTGCTTTCATCTCAAGTTACACTGTTGCTGGTGTTTATCTGTTCATAGCAAATATAGTGAACCTTGTCAGTCCATAAGATGTTCTCTAGACCAGCATTTCTTAACCTTTTCTATACCAGAAACCAGCTCATTGCCTCCCTAAACTGTTGTGGGTCACTGATTTACATACAAATATTCTGTCAATTTTTTTGATTTATTTGTTTTTGTGAAATTCTATGGACAGGCAAGACGATTGAGAAACGCTGGTCTAGACAAGCATTGGTAATTTCTTCTCAAACCAGGGATTAGAGTGCAAAGTCTCAAATATTTGTGTGATCTACTTGTAGCAATTCAAGAGTAACCTCTTAATCTATGGGGATACAGTCTCAGTGTCTTACTTATGACCTTCTGTTTTATTGACTGTACGAGTCTAGTGTGCTTGCCAACTTGACTAGTTACTGAATTCCTCTTGAGGGTTTTCTTCTCTGATAATAACCACCATTTATATCTAACTTTTACCACAATTTTAAAGGATGGCATGGGGCATCATTGCATCAACACCCAGTCATATTTGTTTTTTAATCAGTTTCCAATAAGTCTCATTGTTGCATGATTTTCTTCTTTTTTGCCTTTTCACATTAAAAGAATCTTGATGCTGTAACTGTAGTACTTTGAATGAACAATAGGAACATTCAGAGACAACTGCTGGTTTTATACAGTTCCCTGTATGCAAATTTCATGATAAGTATTCCCTGGTGATCGTTACATTTGTCACTGAAACCACCTTTCCAATTCTCTTTTTGCTACATAAACCAAGTATTATATTTTTTTATTTATGAGTTATGGATGATAGAATAGGTCAATTAATTTAATGATAATTATTATCTAAGTTTCCATTACATTTGAAAATGTTTTTAAGCTACAAAGCTGTTAACATTTAAATGTTTTTATAATATTCCTGTACAATGTTTTCTTTCAAAAGCATGGATCACTTAATATGTGGCATTGTCGTCCAACACTGTTTTTTAGAAATGTTGAAAAAAAAGTACAGTTTATAATACTTGTATCAATTTTAGCAGGAATGAAATGCATTTATGTGACATTGATACACACACGTTGCTTACACTATTGCATGTTTTAAAAGCAAAGATTTAGGTGGTTTATAAATTTCATATGTATGGTTTCCTGAATATAAATTGTGTATTTATAGTCTAAATATGTAGCAGATACATTGAAATGTCCCATAATATACTTGTACATTCAAATTTTATCAGGAGTATCTTAGTGACGATGAAGACCTTGAAGTTGAAAAAGAAGAACCACTAGATATAAAATTACCAAAATATCCTCCCAGGAGAGATGATTCAGGAATAGACATTTGTTCTTATGGAAAAGGAAAATCATCTTCTCCAGAGACTCCTGAAATAGACTCTACTTTTTCTCTTCATTGTACATCTGGATATTCCTGGTTGACTCAAAACATCCAACCTTCATACTGGTCCAAAGCTTCAGTCCAGCATTCAGAACCTCTTAGTAATTCCTGGGTATCAAATTTTGTTAAAGAATGGTAATGTAACAAACTTTCAATATAGAAAGAGTTGTAAATTTTTGGAACCAAAATGCAACAATAGTATAATTGTGTACCATCATATGTTATCAGTATAGTAAGATTTACACTACTATAGTAGCAGAATATATTTATTTTAATCAAGAATGCTTGCTGTTTACTAAAACGAGCCATTATAAATAAAAAAATAACTTACAGAATTAATACAAAAATATATTTCAATGTTTATCACTCACAAATAATTTTGTTACTCAGTTTTTGGGATAAGGAATAATGAGAGTTGGTCTTAGGGAAAGAAAAGGTTGATATAGCAACAAGCTAAAGATGATAAACACAAGCTATGACTGGAATTTCTTTTTCAGATATAAGTTGTCACATTCCTATGATGTTCATTCTTGTCTTTCTGGAAATTCCCAACCCCACAACCTTAGCTTAAGGTTCGAGTCATTTTATTACAGGCCCAAATTTTTCCGTTAAGAATTAAAGCATGCCATTTTACGCTGTCATAATTTCGGATGCAAGTCTTCTACTGTTGCTTCATGGAAACCCTGTTTAAAGAATAAGTTGTCATTTCGTGAAGAATGGTCTGTCTTCTATCTTAATGCATCTGAAAGTTATCAACTCCACAATCTTTGCTTTAAAGCTTTTGTCACTCGATTATAGGCTCGGCTTTTGTCATTGAGAATTATAGCTTCTCAGGCTTCCATCATCTGACTTCTAAATGAATGTATCTTCTTCTGTCACATCATCAGCAAATATTTCTATTGTTTGCAGCTCAGAAGCTTTTTCTCTACAAAACATATTTTCTTTCATTCAGTTGGTAGTTTCAGTGTTTCACAACATACATAAAACTGGATTTGGATTTTTTTACTTCTATTGTTTGCAGCTCAGTAGTTTTTTCTCTACAAAACATATTTTCTTTCATTCAGTTGATAGTTTCAGTGTTTCACAACATACATAAAACTGGATTTGGATTTTTTTTACTGATCATTCAGTACCTTTGCTTCTATATTCGTTTGATTTTGAATATTTTCGGTTTAGCTTTAGAGCCATTTCCTGTTATTTTTTCCTTTGTTTCAAGAACTTTGTAGCAAATTTTTGTGATATTACACCCACATGTTTATTGGATTTTATTCTTTGTTTGTCAGAATCTTTTATGTTGTTTTTTAATGTATATAATTTTCTTTCCAATCAGAATTTAAACTTGTTCTTGAAAAATATTTAATAAAAGTGAGTGTATTCTGTGAAACTCTATTTCCTCTTAAGTTAATATTGACTGAACCTCTAACATATAAATATGTTTCAGTAGTTTTATATAAAATATTGTTTTTAGTTTAAAATAATTAGTCTTTTAAATATGCACGAGAAAAATTAGGAGAAGAAGAAGAAAGGTTATTTGATAATGTAAATTTTTGAGGAAATCTGATATCTGAAAAAGTTAACATAGAAATCTGTTCTGTTAACCAAAAATTTAAACTTTGAGTAATCTTTAGCAGGTGTTCTAAATCTAAATATTTCTGTATTATCTTAAAAACCATAGGTAAATGCAAACATACTTCAGTGCCCCACATTATGTAGCACTCAATGTTTACCCCAATGTAACCCCAAAGAAATGTGAAATTGCAAGGGAATATCACTAAACATTTCCCATAATATCTGTCCATTTTAAACAGAAGTCAAATGATTCAAGATTTTAACAGCTAATTATTGTTTCATTCTAACATTATACAATAAACTGCTCCATATTACTTAAAATAAATTTTAAATTGAAGAGCTATCATATTTATTTACAAACAAAACTTCTGGACCAGTATAAATAGATCACTATCAGTTTAAAATTCTATAGTGATAAATACACTCAACTTCTTGGCTGTGCTCTAACACAAATAAAAGATAGTTCTTGTTCTGTTTATTTACTTCAATGTATTCAGTTTATTTCAGTATTTTATATCAAAATATAAATCAAGAATGGTAGTACTATGTATACTTGGGTAGTATATTGAATCACATTCAAATGCAAATTCAAATAATAATTCTGCTGTGCATGCCAAGAAATGTTTAGCAGTTATGATAGCACATGTAAAAAATGGAACTGATAAAAATATAACCATAGAGAGCAATGAATGAGTAATTACATTAGCATCTGTGTACTATTAGCTTATGTGTACATGTGAAGTTGATATGCATGTTAAGATTTTAAAGTTCCTGT
The DNA here is from genome assembly GCF_000517525.1 of Limulus polyphemus. Lineage (NCBI taxonomy): Eukaryota > Metazoa > Arthropoda > Merostomata > Xiphosura > Limulidae > Limulus > Limulus polyphemus. The sequence goes on from NW_013669363.1 coordinate 35,350, forward strand.
TCCAAAAGACATAAAACCTACTTATAAAAATTTCAATTATTATTATTCAAAGATTTTTTTTCTAAACTGATGTAATATAAATAGAAACTAAAACTGATGCCTCAGTATGTTTTTACATAAATTACAGTTAAAATCCCTATCTGGCATGAAGTTTATTTTAAAAGTTAACCACGTTTATGTGACAATGTCGGTTTTTTATTTCAGGGAACAATATTTGGAACAAACTTCAGAATTTTATGTGAAAGGACAAAACATTGTTCTGACAGAAAGACAAGTAATAAGAGAACTGTTATGGTGAGCTTAGGTTTTTTTATCAAGTGTAAAATGGGTGTAAGAAGCAATTTAATTATGTAGTTGTTTCAAAGTTTGCTTTTAAGTCATTTAATTTTATCATTTTGTTTTAACTTATTTTACAGAATCTCACGTAAATGTGTAATTTGTTATATAATTCTAAGATAAACATTTCATATAATTTTACAAATTCATATTTTACATGTTGTTTTTTTAAATTTTGTGCATTTTGATTTCAGAAATATGTTGCATTGTGTGAATGTGAAGGATTTGAATTTGTACTGAACAATTGTTTGTTAAACCTAACCTCTAGAATTCTCTGCACAACTTTTACTGTAAGTCATTTACATAGCTAAATCTATACCAGTTTACTGTGAATTGATACAATCATGAAAACTGAAGAATAAGGCTATGCTTATAAAAATTACATATAGGATTGTGAACAGTATTCCTTGCAAACAAATGAAATTAAAATTAGTTTCCATATTCCCCCAGTGGACAGTGGTAAGTTTATAGACTTGCAACACTACAATCCAGGGTTCATTTCTCTGCAGTTGACACAGCAGATAGCCCAATGTGTTTTTTTTTCTAAAAAAACAAGCAAACAAATAGTTTACATATTTTTTAAACAAAAATACCAGTAATTTAGATTCAAAATTAAATACATGTGAAAATCAAATAACTATTAATAATGTAGATTATAAATAAATTCAGAGTTTAACTTACATTGTTCAAATATCAGAATTATTATTTGAGTGACTGTACCAAATTAGGTTTCTCATTGGCCAAAATCTTTCCCTAAAACTGAAAATTCTGGATGTTTCTTCAATGTTGTGCCATATATTTGTAAACTAATTAGCATATTTATGTAGTTCCTACAGGCAAACCTTTCTGGATGTAGATATAAGGTTGTTTAAAAATGGATTTCAAGATAATGTTCTTATCCATTTCACAAGTGTTTCTACATCAATCTGCCCACTTGATTGTATCTTAATCTTTCAAACTATTGGCCCGTCATGGCCAGATGGTTAGGGAGCTCACCTCGCAATCTGCGGGTTGCAGGTTCGAATTCCCATCCCACCAAACATGCTCACCCTTTCAGGCGTGGGGGCATTATAATGTGATGGTCAATCCCACTATTCATTGGTAAAGGAGTAGCCCAAGAGTTGGCGGTGGGTGGTGATGACAAGCTGCCTTCCCTCTAGTCTTACACTGCTAAATTAGGGATGGCTAGCACAGATAGCCCTCATGTAGATTTGAGCGAAATTCAAAACGAACAAACTTTCAAACTAATCCAAAAAATTTGCTAAAAACAGAAAGTTGCTATTTTGTGTAGAAAAAACTACAAAATATTGTTTCTGTTTTGTTTGTTTTTGTTATAATTATTAAACTATGCATACATTTTTATTTAATATTAAGTTTAGTGGGTTTACTTAATGGGGAATAGGTTTAGATATTTTGTTGTAATATTTAAATAAATATTCCTTCCACCTTGCACCGATGTAGTTATACTTAACTTATCGACAGAAGAAAAAATTTTAGATTTTGAAATCAAAACAATTGAAGAAAGATTTTCAGTGAATAAATTCTTGTTTAGCATATTGATTCTTTTAAATAAGCTCCTAGAGACTTGGAAACATTGTTTCTGGAACTATCACTTCACAAATTATTGTTATAATGATAAAAATTGAAAAGATAATAGAGAATCATAACAATAATTTTTTTTTTTACCTACTTGCACGATGTATTTTTTATTGTTGACATTTTTGGTATCTTTCATTTCAAGTTTTTGACATTCATTTGTTTTTTGTTCGTATTTTCATACTGTATTATTCATTACAGGATGCTGAGTGGTATTCAAGATCTTTTTTTATTTGTATGGAAAGATAACAGATTTTGTGTGCAAGAAGATGTACAGCTGTCTCACCTGACTCAGGTATTCTTTGATACAGTATGAATATCAAGACAAAAAAAATACGTAAACACGTTATTTACAGTAGTGTTTAACACACCAACAGTAAAATAAATACTACAATTATTTCTCTTAAGTTCAAAAGTAAATCAGCTAATAACAATAATAAATAAAAAGCCGAGGAAATTATGAAAAACTAACAAGCTGATAGAAAATACTCCTGAAAGTGTTGTATAGGCTGCAATAACCATATGCTGGACTTGTTACAATATTGTTTGCTTTCTTTGAAACAGGGATGTCTATCAGCCTTTTTACAAAAATTCTGTGATTATGGAACAACTGTTGTAAAGTTATCCCTGTTTGTGAGGGAAATTTCCTCCTCGTCATCTACTAATCACTGTCCTTCCTATCAAGCTTATGCTGCAGCTCTAAGTCACTTGCTTGGAACTTTTTCGTGTGTTCTAAGAAGATATGAAAAAATATTGATAAAACAAGGTGAGTAAATCTGTCAAATTGCTCACTGTATCAAGTACTTTCATTTCAGAGTTGTGTTTAAAATATTATTACATATCATCAACCCATTTTAATATATTTACTCTTATTTCTGTGTTCATTATTTAACTGAATATTGTTTAATTTTAAACATAATGTGTACATTAGTTATACATTTTGATATATTTCTTCTTAAATATAGGAATTATTTTTTAAGCTAAGATTTCAACAGTTAGTTAATAAAAGCGTAAGAGAAAAATGAATTATCATATGAAGTAAAAAAAGCACATTGAACACATTTAAAAGGTATGAAACTGAATGCTGGAATGATTAATGTTCAAAACTTATCTATTTTGAGAACTGATGAATAATTTAATCTAAAGCCAGTTTATTTATCTTTTTTTTAGAAGAAACTTTGACCTTGAGTATGGTTCTGCACGGACTTCAGAAGTCACTACAAGATATTGCCACATTAGGAAACCTTCATTCCAAAGCAGTTGAAAGTATATCAACAGACTCTCCAGCATGGCATCGAGCAGTCTGTCTTCTTTCAGCAATCTATGCTCAGCTTGATCAACATGATGCTTTACCAAAAGATGAAAATGAATCGGTATGTTCTGAAATATTGAAATCATGAAATATTAGAGTATGCTTCTTTTGTACGTAGTGAACTAGTTACATTTCTCTAGTAAAATGGTAATTTTTATGTTTGAGAAGGGTTACATACCGTAACGGTGTATAGTTATTAATGTAGTATTATTAAACTAGAGGGACACTCAGTAGAGTTCATACTTCTGCCACACAGCATTGATCATATTCAGCCCTTAAAAAATACGAAAATGTGTCCTTGTGTCCATAGTTATCAACAAACACAGACCATTTTTGGCAGGATAAAGAGAAATAATATTCTCTGTATATCCACCAAATTTCATTAAAATCCGATCATTTTTGACTTAGTTACAGGGCAAAAATAGTGTGAAAAATTGGTCCTCATGTTAACAGGTGTGGATTTTTTGGATATTCGGGACCTTGACCTTTGATCTTTCGAAAACTAATCACTTCTAAGATGGGTCATAGTCCAAACGTAAACCAACTTTCGTCCAAATCCATTCAACCATTTTCGAGAAATCTGGCTGGCAAACACACATGCACAGGGGTGAAAACATAACTTCTGTCACCTTAGATGGTGGAGGTAGAAATTATTTGTTGTTCTAAACCAATCTTCTTCCTGACATGTATCATTTAATATATAAAAATAGGAGATTAAATATACATATATATCAGATGTGAAATTATAAAGTTGTAGTGGTCAGATAAAAATCAAGTGAAAGACAAAATAATGTCAATGCAAATAATTCTAGAAGAGCCATCACTTCTACTGAAGTCTGATGTATCATCATCTCTTATAGTGATATTTCAAAAGATTACATTGTAATACCACAAAAAGTACCAGATATTAAATCAAAAGGAATACAAAAACTTCAGAAAAAAATGAAGCTGACAAATAAACTCTTGAGTTTATTCCCAGCATAATACGATTTACAAAGACAATTACAACTAATAAGAGGATTTAAATATAGATAACTCAGGAAAAACTAATAATGGTAATCAAACCATCATTAAAAACAGGCCTTTTTTGATCTTAAATATTTCTGAAAAACAATCAGTGGTAATTAAGCCTTCATTAAAAAAGTGGGCTTATTAGCACAATATTTCTGAATCAAAAAATCTTATTAAAACTAGCAGAAACGTCACCCTACAGGTGGCTGTTTTTGCTAGTAATTACTGATCATAGTATTCATACTATGTAGAAAAAGTAAACATTTTCTAAAAAAAAAATTATTTTTTTTCTGGGAAGTACTGCACGGGAAAAGTGTTCAGATTGTGCTCTCTAGTCATATGCAACTCATTGAATTAAAATGATTCAATGTACAGAGCTCAAAAATTTTACTGATATAAACTATGTTTTTATATATATTAAAAGTGGTACCATATGTTGAAAAAATAGTTTTCTCAAGAACTCCAGTTTCTTGATCAGTACTACATTTAAAAATTACATCAATAAAGGCCTAGTATATGAATGAATGTTCTCAAATGATGATAATGTCATCAAAGTTGAGCAGGTCAAAACGTATAAAGTACATTTATCATCTTTAGATCCATAACATACAATTACTTAATAACAATGTGTAACCAGAAGTTTGATCATTTTTGTTTCACATTTCTTGAATGAATTAAATTGTTTTAAGTGCAGTTTTTTTACAAATTTTCGAACACAATGATAAAGTTTCTTGACTACATTTCCATACATACAAAGTGAATATATCTGAAGTGTAATCAGAGTGGAATAGTTTAATTTGTGTGTTCAAATAATTTAAAAAAAATAGTTCAAGCACTATTCAAAACTATTTTATTAGTTATAAATTCAAACTTATTTCATTCTGTTGTCGTGTAGTCAACTTACCTGAAGTTTAACTGAACCAAGCCTCGTTAAACAAACAAGTTGACCATGTTCTATAAATATAGATTGTGCATTCTAATAACATTAGGATGCAAAAAAAACAAATTTTTTTTACAATGAAAATTAATCACGCACAAATACAATGTAGAAATACATCTTATTTGAACACAAGGCTTCCCAAAAATGTTATTACATGGAAATTTACAACACTGCAGTATGTTTGAGTGACTCCTTATAATCATCTGGTTTGAAGTGACTTTTGCATAATGTATCATGAGCACCTGGGATTCCGAGGGTGTTTGCTGTCTGGAGACACATGGTTTATAGTTATTTTCCACTTCATTTAAGGTCCAATATCCTTCAGAACTTGATGCCCACCAGTCTTGCTCTTACAGCTCAGTGTATATCTTCAGAAATTTTGCCTTTGTGAATCTAAATATGTGCACACAAAAACAAGGTGCAGTGAAGTATAAAGTAGATCTCTGTAGCACTTCCGTAGTGGCTAATAAGCCAATCAGAGCCATTTTTAGTCACTTCTTAACATTTTATTTGTGTTTATCAATTATTTACAAATACTTTTTTTTTCAATGAAGGCAGAATTACTTAAAATGTTTATAAGAAGTGAAGTAATCAATAATATTTCATTTTTTAATAATTCATTTGAGTTATCTGCATTTAAAGTATAAAATCAAATATATATACGGTGTATTTTGAAAATACATTGTGTTTTATATATTCTTGTGATTACAGAAAAACATTATTCTTTTACTTTTCCTCCACACTTGCCAACCATACATGAACTACCTGGAAGGAATAATAAGTAAGAACCACTCATTTACGGACCCTGATGAAGAGTTTATAATATGCAGGTGATTGGTTTATTCTCTAATAAAATAATAATCCAAGTTATTGTTTTCTCAGTAAATTAATATCTTGTGACAAAGGTAATTTTTATTTGAATTATGTTTTAACTTTTGATTGGTTGATTTTGTGTATGTTTTTACTCACATGATTCAGGGGTAAGAATTTTTTTTTGGGGGGGGGGAGGATTTTTCAATTTTCCATCTTTGTTTTCAGAATAAATCTAATTGAGCTGATTATGAAAATGACCATAGCACTTTTCAGAACAACTTTGTATGAAAAACTTTTATTGGTCTAGTACTTATCTTCACT
>NW_013669363.1:42663-60306 GCF_000517525.1 Limulus polyphemus
AAATGACCATAGCACTTTAGAACAACTTGTATGTAAAAAATTTTATTGGTCTAGTACTTATCTTCTACTTTAATACTATTTTTAAATATCTAATTTTGTAACCCCCCCCCCCCCCCTCATTTCACTAGGAGTAGCATGGTGAGTACAGATGATGAAGCATTTTGGGAGAAAGCCCTTTCAGTTAGAGATATTCCAAATTCCTTGAAAAAATCCTTGTTTCTGTCTCCTTTTTTGGCTGATGTTGTTACTGCCAGTAAATCAATGGAGTTGCTACAGAGAACTGGTTACAAATGTGAAATATTCAAGTCCAAAGGTCAGTCTGGATATTTTTGTCGGTGTTTGTTTACTTATGTTAAAATGCTACTCGGAATATTCTGCTAAACTTTTATCTGAAAAAGAAATTTTAATTCAAGTTTTTATAATTGTGTAAGTTTTTTGTAACATCAGAATTATTATAATTAATTCATGTGGGAATAAGATAATTTACAGTTTATTTTAATTTAACTGGAAAGTTCTTCAATTTAATTCTTAAATTCATGTAACTTTTTTTTTAGTTTATAAAACTATAATCAGTATACTTAAAAAAAATATCATAGATGTTAAAGCTAATTTTTTGTTCAGAATTAATTTTTATTTGGGCTTTTTATGAATCAACAAACTTCATATTTTTATCCCTATTCACAGTTTCAGCTAATTAGCAGAATCCATTACTGTATAAACATTTCATTATTCCAGTTTAAGTATGTAAAGACTTAGTGAAAACTTTTTGTTTTATTATTAGCTGATTTTTGTTTGCCCATTTATTATATACTTATGATAGTTTCAATTTCACCTATATGTTTCAAAGCAATTGGTAACTTGACTATCCTGATCCTCACTGTATCATTTCTCTAGTTGCACACTGTTATTCTCCCGTGTCACATTGCAGTCTGATTTTAGCATATTAGAGCCTCTTTTTTTTTCCCCACGTTGTTGTTGTTTTTTCAAAACTCTCTCACAAATTTAAAATTTTTTACTAGTATTTATTTTCTTAAAATAAGTATATATACATATATCAGTTAAATTTTGTTATAACAATGGTTTTTGTTTTCCCTAATTTTTAATGTTTCACACTTAGTGAACCTAAGATTATTGGAAATAAACAGCTATAATGAATTTATTAATCATTCAGTGCAGTCTATAAAACTAGAAACAGTTGTTTTTGACCATGTATTCCTGTTTTTCCTGATTATTCTTGAACATTACAGGTTCACTGTATTCCAGGTTTCTAACTAACCTCATTAAGTGTTTGGAATATGCGAATTGTCAAGTGCAAAGAACCAGTAATAACCAAGTTGCTAACATTGAGACGTCATCAGAAGAGTTGAAGAGTCGGTACAAAGCTGAAGAAACAAACAAAAATGTTGATGAAATTGATTCTTTGACTTCTAGATTTAACTACTGGTTGACCTGGACAGGTGTAGAAAATCCTTTTCTTTGGACCAACTTTCAGTGCCTTCTCAAGCCTTGTCCAACAAATCTGGAATCAGAAACTAAGCAAAATGAGTGGTGGTAAGCTTCTACTCAATTTACTTCTAATCAGTCCAGGAGAATTAACAAATGTACATTATTCAAGAGATAACAATGGGAGATTGTAGTTAGGTTCTGGAAGATTTATTGGTGCTACTATAGCATGTGGTCCAGAAAGATATTTACCCTATAGCATGTGGTCGAGAGAGATATTTACACTATAGCATGTGGTACAGAAAGATGTTTACATTATAGCATGTGGTCTAGAAAGATATTTACACTATAGCATGTGGTCTAGAAAGATATTTACACTATAGCATGTGGTGTAGAAAGATATTTACACTATAGCATGTGGTCTAGAAAGATATTTACACTATAGCATGTGGTCTAGAAAGATATTTACACTATAGCAGGTGGTCTAGAAAGATATTTACACTATAGCATGTGGTCTAGAAAGATATTTACACTATAGCATGTGGTTCAGAAAGATATTTACACTATAGCATGTGGTTCAGAAAGATATTTACACTATAGCATGTGGTCTAGAAAGATATTTACACTATAGCATGTGGTTCAGAAAGATATTTACACTATAGCATGTGGTTCAGAAAGATATTTACACTATAGCAAGTGGTCCAGAAAGATATTTACACTATAACATGTGGTCTACAATGATATTTACACTATAACATGCAGTCTACAAAGATATTTACACTATAGCATGTGGTTCAGAAAGATATTTACACTATAACATGTGGTCTACAATGATATTTACACTATAACATGCAGTCTACAAAGAGATTTACACTATAGCATGTGGTCTACACAGAAACTATCATCGTTGCCATTTTATCTTTTGTTTATTTGCAATTGGCACCATTTATCATAAATAATTTTAAACTAATAAAGTACAAAATACCATTACATAATGTTTTTGGGGCAAATATAATCAGAATAAAATAAATTCCAATGAACAAAACTAGCACAATTATAACCTAGATTTAAGGTACTCTTTTAGAACACACAACTTATTAAATTATTATTATTTGCTGAACAAAAACGTGGATAGATATAAATTATTTAGCAAGAAATTATGTTTTAGTGAATCATTAAAACGGTGATGATGATAATATCTGGTAGACCGCGCGCTCTAGTGTAAATATCTTTGTAGACCGCATGCCATAGTAGCATCGATTTATTTTGATAACTTATCTGCACTAGAACGTACTTTGAAGTCTATAATAAAGTTGTGATACCATAAATTACAGGTTGTATAAAAGAAAGCTCTGAAAGCTTAAGAAAATTAATTTGTGATCATTGTAAAAAAGTTATTTATTCTTTGGATAAAATTAATTGTTTTAAATTATATAAATTAAAAATAATTGTACTCCATGAAATTTCATAGCTCAGAATAATAATACTGTATGCTTGGTAATCAGGATGTATACGTATTATAGGTTCGTATGTAAAAGGTTAACAACGGGAAAAATTTTATATGATTTACCGAGAAGATATACACACAGAATATATTAAAGTTTTAAAACTTACCTCACCACAAAAATAAAGTTAATATCAGCATAGTATTTGATTTAATATTGACACCATTCTTTGTTCTGATGATAGAAAGCATTTCAATTTCACATTACTGACCAATTTTTAGCAGAGCATCTCCATCTGTCTGGGTCGGTGTTTGGTCATGTTGTTCGCGACCTAGAAGGGTCAGGTGCAATCTAGACCTCTTCCTCCCTCCTTCACGATTTCTATGTATATTACAAATGTTTCTAATATTTAAACTGGGAAAAGTAATTATAGCTAAATAATATTACGTTTGAAGTTCTTTTACAAACTTTCATCAACAAATGGCTACATTTTTATAACAATAAAAACAGTGTACTTGTTCCAATAACATTTACCTTAGGCCTCAACTTGTGAACAAGGCCTGAGATTAATGTTATTGGAAGAACAAGTAAAATGCTCTTGTATAACTGAGGGATGATTATTGGCACCTTTGTAGGGAAATATATGTTATTAACTGTTATGTATAATTTCTTTGAACACACTTCTGATTGGCCATATTATAACTACTTCATAATAATTTAAAAACGTTATTATTGAGAACATTTGATCTAGAATAAGCATTCCTGGTTAGCCCTTACAACTTAATATTACAGCACAACAAAACTGTTTCAAATAATGGTTGACATTTGGCAAATTTTATCCTTCAAATCTAGAAAAATGCCGATAAAACTGTAAAGAACTTCAGTTAAGTTAGCAGTTAACTTTTATGTGAAAATGCTAATCAAAACTTTTTAATTATCCAGTTGAAATGTTTTTAGGTTTAAATGGAATTGAAAATAGAACTTGAAAATGCAAGACATACATTTCAGTAGCTTTAACAACATAAATATAACTAATCAGTGTATAATCTATTACACGGCATTTCTTTTGTTGGCTTTGAAGGCTATGAGAAAATTAGTTTTCCTTTTAATATATATATGTTTTTCCCAAAAGATAATAACTAACGATTTATAAAATGTGGCACCAAGGCAGTAACTAAAGGAAAATCTAAAATACTGCCCAACTTGTAAAAATTAGAAAAAATTATATAATTAATACTTGAAACCATTGGTACTTGGTGAAACTCTATAATTAGAGAATTGTGAAAAACAAAGACAATAGTACATTTCACTGGTAGTTATTACAACTATGAAAATGAAATGTAATTTAGAAAATTAAGCAGTATTATAGATCATTTGTTTTAATTAAGTGATCTATATCTTATCCTTAACACTTTTTTTTTCTCCTTTTAGACTTGTTTTGTGAAAACTTAACAAAATCACTTCATTTAAGTTTGTAAAGTATGTTTGTAGGTATGTTCAGTATTTCACTATAATTTCTTCCACCTGGTAGCTCAGTAGGAAATCTGGGGGCTTATAATGCTAAAAATTGATTTTGATTCCTGTGGTGGAGGGTGTAACACAGACAACCCACTGTGTAGTTTTGTGTTTCACAAACAAACAAAACCACAATTTTCAATAATGAAAGAACTAACGTTTTTATGAAATTTTACTAGCTTTCAAACTACTGAGCTTCAGTATAAAAGAAACTGAATATAAAATAAATTATTGTAGACTCTCAGCCTCAAAAGATGCTATTCAAGAATGTACGTTTGCTTGCTTGGTCATGGGTATTGCTATTAATGTTAAGCGTAAAGATATAAAAGTTCAATATGTTTTAAAAAGGCTAGTCATTAAGTAGGTTAACATTTGGATTTAGAGCTTGGCAATTAGTGAAATTTACTAATTGATTAATCATCAAACACCTTAATTGATTACTTTCAACTAGTCTGTTTTTTTTTTCATGAGACTTGGATAGTTGGAGAAACTAGAAGCACTAAGTTCAACTAGTTGATTATTTTTGATGAGTTGTTACACAAAACAGTCTGAACTAATCAGAGATAATTATGAGAAATTACAGTGATAATATTTCAGTTACTTGGATAGTTGGAAATAGTAAAAAAAAAGTTATAATTGGAAACATTAATTTTGATTAGTTGATTATTTTCGTGATATTAATCAATTTAATCATAATTTCGATTAATTGGTGGTCATAATTGATTATGTTGAATTAATTGTTCAGCTCTCTTGAGATGAGATCACATTATTTTAAGGAAGATTTGCCTTGATATACTTATCAAGTCACTTGTTTTTTTGGTTAATTATAACACCAATTTGCAGTTTATAAACTTTTTTTTGGTGGACACAACAAAATCATTAAATCGAATTCAGCAGAGCATCCTCACCACTCACTATTTTTGCCCTTTTCACGGTTTCTGGTACAAGGAATACTTCCTGTGTAACATTGGGATTACAGCCACTAACAGCAAGGATACCCAACTGATGAACCAATGCATTCTAATCTTTATACAATTGTGTTTTATAACATTGCTTCTGTCCAGTGAAATTAATATGTTAAATTAGCTGAATTCATTACTGGATTAAGTTTTAGCTCTATAATCAGATGTTAATAATAATAGAGGCTATATACCCTACTTTAAATAGTTTCTAGTACAAATCACTTATTCAAAAATGGTTTGAATCCTATTGTGCATTTGTGTTACTATGAGTATGTTGTGTGTGCCGTAAATAGATAACCGTGGAGATTCAAAAGAGAAATCTTAAACACTTCCATAAAATTAAATGAATGGGCTTTATACTTGGTATATGTTGTAGCAATGATCTTATGGTATTTTCTTTTTAATGTAATTTCTACCATAATTAAGATGAATTTGTATTTATAAAACACTAAGCAGTTAGAAAAAAAACGTTTAACTACAAAAAATAAAAGATAGAATATGTCAATATTTAAAACTGTTGAAAACTTTTTCAGTCACAAGATATCAGTACATTCGAGCGTGACTCTACCATTAACCCATTTAATACAAGATGCACTAAGGCCTCTGGTGGAAGAAGAGTGCACTAAGACCTGCCAGTGTCTCATCGAGGTCCTTAAAAGAGAGTACCATCTTTCTTACCACCTTGAGTCTATAAAGGTAAGTGATATGAGAATAAAATAAAACAGTTACGTAAGATTTGCTTTAATTAAAAACTTTTGCTCTTCCTGTGTTTAAAAATTTCTGGCATTTTTTTTTTGTCAATAATTGAGTAAAAATATCACAAAATGCTTCTGAAATGGGGGAAAATGTAGAAAGGGTTTTGAGTTTTTATGCATGGTTTCGCTATTAATCTGAGCATTAAATTTATGATTTATAACCTGGTCATCAAGCACAGATGGTCATTTGCTTAAGTCTGCACTTAACAACAAAAAAACAAAACAATGATTTAGAACTTATTGATCATACTTTAAAGTAGTCAACTAAAATTTTCAGTGCATCTATACATTTGACTGAAAAAAAGAAATTCATAGAATCAATATTACTCTTCAAGCAAAATGTTACTTGTAGTGTTTTAGAAATAAGTTTTGTTCATCGCACCTAACTTCAGAACAGTATATGCCAGACTTATTTTCTGTACATTTATTTTTTTTACATTAAGAAGTTTTAACTGATTCTACCATCTTCATTTAGAATTTCTTCCTTATGGCTGCAGGGGATGTGATGTTTTCTTTCTGTTCAGAAATTTTCGATCGGGTAAGAAAATTAACTGTTCGTTGTTGTTGTTTTTTATATAAAATACATTTATGGTTCCCATGCTTTCTAAATAGTAGCACCTGTTTGAAATTAAGCAGTCTGTAAACAACGATTGATATCCGATCACCACAATCTTTCGATGAGTACTTGATATTATGGTGATATTAGGATTTTTTCAAGTAAAAATCAGTTTTATAATTTTATTAGTTAAATATGGAACAATTGTGTAAGTGATATCTGGAAAATAAAAAATCAATAATAGTAATGCAAGACATTATTTTGGTTTGTTATTTATAATATTGGAAGCATAAATAAATATGTTGTTTTTTCAACTTCACAACTTTTTCTTTGAAATTGGAGCACAATTTGTATAAAAGTGTTTCAATAATGGCAACTGATAGTATGTATGTTATTCTCTAGATGTCAGAAGAAGAAAACATCCTCGATCCTTTCTTTTTGAATGCTGCACTTGAAGATGCATTATCCTGGCGGGAGCTCAGGGAGTCTCATAGGTATGATAAACCTACATTTTGTATTTAAAGGTTTTCCTGGGACCTTTAGAAATAACTTGCATTATACACAGTTTTATCTTAAGGATGGCTAAACAGTTTGTACATTTTCTTGCTTTCCAAGAAAGTGAGTTACAGACATCATGAACACAAAGTCTTTTTGTTTGTGCAAAGAGCATGCTCGTCTTTTTGTTTCCATCCATTGTGACTGATATGTCTCTCATTTCAAAAATAGAGCTTTGGTTAACTTCAGACTTCCAAGTTACTCTAATAGGTATTCTTTGACAAATGATTTGAGCTATGTTTTTGTATTGAGACAAGGTCGATTATATATTGTAACATTGTTGGTAACACTAAGTCCTCTGAATGAGAGAATTGGTGGGTGACAACATTTTTGACAAATTTTTTAATCCACCTTCACAAAATTACTCAAAACATTGTCACCCAATGACACACTGGTCCAAAGGATTGATTCCAAGACTCTTGCAATCCATAATGAACCTTCTTTTGTTACTCTGGTGTGATGTATAGTTGTGAGACATTTCAATGTGCTTGTATTTGCCATTGTGGTAATCTAGTTTTTGCACTGCTAGTAAACAGGGTTGAACTCATGACCCCAAACAAGCACACTATGAACTGAGCTAAGATCTTAACCCATTAATAATTGCTAGTAAGAACATTTTTTAATAACCCATGCTACCATCTTCTTCCCCTCTCACAAATAAGGCCTGTCCTCAGACTTTATCTCAGGGTTGTGGAATGAACACTAGTTGGGTGCCAGTTTTTCTTGGGTCTCCCACGTGTTGGATTTGAACCCAGGACTGTTCACACACACTAGGCAAGTGTTCTACCAGTTGAACTAATGCGTTAACTTGCTATTAAGGTATTTGATAACAACTTCATGACCCAACCTGAGTATTTTCTTGACTGTAACAAATCATATATCAGTTTCACAGAGAATGTTTATGACTAAACCAAGAAATCTTTTGAAAGTCTTTGCTCTGCTTCTTATGATCATCACTTGTTCTGTTTTTATCGTTTTTCTAGTCAGTGTCCTTTGGTAACAACTATCTTATGGCTGATTTGTTAGTGCTTAGCCTGATATCATCTCTGTATGCTTGAACTTGTTTATGTTAATATCTGACATACCACTTGTCACATTGACAGAAAACTTTGTTATGTGTCATGTTTGTCAAAACATTTACTGGTTTGTTGTTTCTTTCAATAATAACTGTTCAAAATTTTATTAATGGAAAACTTCGATTTATTTAGTATATGTGATGGTGTAAGATTGTATGTTTTTTTTATTCTTGTTCATCTCACTTGTTAAACATCATTTTGAAAAGCATTTCTCAGTGCATAAATTTTTAAGGTTAAATGATCATTTGTGTATTTGTTACCTCTGCCACCGAAAGTGATGGGACTTATGTTTTCACCCCTGTCTGTGTGTGTGTTTGTCAGCAAGAGTTCTTTAAAATGGCTGAATGGATTTGGTTGTAAGTGGGTATAAGTTTGGACTATGACCCAATTTAGAAGTGATTAGATTTTGGAGAGTCAAATGTCAAGGCCACGAAAATCCAGAAAAAATCCCTATTTGTTAACATGGGGACTGATTTTTTCACACTATTTTTGCTCTATAACTCAATCAAAAATAATCAGATGATTTTTTCACACTATTTTTGCTCTATAACTCAATCAAAAATAATCAGATTTTGATGAAACTTTGTGGACATACTCATACCTCTGCTACACAGCGTTGGTCATATTCAACCCTCAAAACATATGAAAACGTGACCATATGTTTGTTGTTATCAAAGAACACAGACCATTTTTGGCAGGACAGTACGGAATATTATTCTACACTCCAATGAGTGCCTCTCTAATTGGTTCTTTGTTATGGACATCTTGACTTTCCCTGAGCAAGATGATTAATAATAGAGGCACTTTTTTATTTGAATCAGCTTTCAGTAAACTGTCCTGATAAAGCTGATGGAATTATGTGGAAAACATCAGAAAAGCATAAGAGTCAATTTCTTGTAATTCCCTTATGACATTAAATGTTGAAATAATCAAGTTGATTCAGTGAATTTTGAAATGATGAAGTTTATTGTTGAAAAGTAATTGTGATGATGATCTCAATTTTTTTCATTATTCTGTTACAAATTGATCAAATGATTGTCCTAACACCTCAGAAAACATCATAAAAGTGTCAAAACAACAGCCATCTTACCAAGAATGTGTATCCAAAAAAACCATCAGAGAAAGATTTCGCAATAAAAAAAAAGTTGAAAGTAACATGAAGATGGAAATAAATAACCACAGCAATTAGAAGAAGAAATTGCATCCTAATATGGAAGTCTTGCATATCAGGACAAAACGATTTGGGGGACAAAGAAAATAAAACTCTTAAAAGAACAGATTTGAGGTCCATTTCCTAATTAAACGACATCCATAAACTGAAGTTGAAAATATCAAAAACAAGCATCAACCACAATTACAAGTGGCATCCTGATGTGGAACTCTAACCAAGCATGGTGTTGTTAAGACTTAAGTCTGAATATGTTGTCAACTGGCTGTGCATTAAAATTATCCAAAATATAATTACATTTTACTCTGCAGATTTCAGAACTGTTCATGGCAAGAAAGTGACTGCCGGAATTGAATCTTTCTTATTTTCCACTCAGATTTTGATTTTTCAGTCTGGCTTTCCTAATTTATATCATGCAAGTAAGGTAAACATCTCTCTAGTAAAGTCACTGACATTTAATGACCTGTACTGAAACTTACATGTATCAAATGAACACTGGTCACCAGAACTGACATTTAATGACCTGTACTGAAACTTACCTGTATCAAATGAACACTGGTCACCAGAACTGACATTTAATGACCTGTACTGAAACTTACATGTATCAAATGAACACTGGTCACCAGAACTGACATTTAATGACCTGTACTGAAACTTACCTGTATCAAATGAACACTGGTCACCAGAACTGACATTTAATGACCTGTACTGAAACTTACCTGTATCAAACAAACACTGGTCACCAGAACTGACATTTAATGACCTGTACTGAAACCTACCTATATCAAATGAACACTGTTATTCTTTAACAGCTAATGGTTATAAAGAATATTCTTCTTCCTCAAATGCATTCTCTAATATCATTGTTCCCTAGTTTTAATGTGCTTTATCAACTTAGTTTTGTTGAACCACTTGAAGAGTTTTTGTAATAATAGTATCTCCTTTGCTAATGATATAAAGTCATCAAATATTTTGGCTTTTCCCTTTAGCATGGGTGTCCATCCTTCACGAGTTGCCCTCCTCCAATCATTTTTTTATTTGTTGCCAGGTCTTCTGCCATTACATTTTTGTTCACATCTTTAATCCCATCTTTCCAGTGCTTTACTGGCCTTCCTTGTCTTCGCTTGTCAACTACTGGCAGCTCTAATTCTCTCCGTATTGCTTGTTCTTCTCTTCACATGACCAAACCATTTCAGCCTTGCTTCTCTTGACTTTTCCTCTATTCCACAGACTCCTGACATTTCTTTAGTTTTCTTGTTCAGTGACACTCCCACCAGCCATCTCAGCATTCTTATTCTGTCTTCTTCAGGGTCCAAGTTTCGGCTCTGTAGAAGGGCACCGGTTTAATCGTGGTCTTATACACTTTGACTTTCTATTCCCTTGGTAACCTTTTGTCACAGATGGCTGTGTCTATGGAGGATGTCCTAGCTCTACAGTATAATATCTGACTCTTCTCCTGCATGCCCTGACAGCAACCATCCTCTTTTCTCAACCAGGGTTGGGACTGACAATAGCAGAGTTACATTAAACGTTTTGACTGATTCGTGGAAATATTTTAGAAGTGAATGTAGCATTAAATAATATGCTCACACTAGTAACATAACCCATACCATGGCCAGCTTAGAATTACAGTTTTGAGCTTTTTTGCCATTCATTGGCTCAGATCAAACAGTTTGGATTCTATTGCCTTTCATTAGCTCAGCTGGAACTGTTTTGAATTCTGTCACCTTACATTGGTTAGGCTTAATCACTGGTGGTAAATATAACTTGTTGAAGATGTATTTTCTTGTAAATGGGTAAGTTCAAGTGTAGTGTAAATTTTATCTAGGTAGAACAATATTTCAGACTTTATAACTAGCACTCTTAGTATTTAATTGAGAGATTAGCAGGAAAGCTCCACAGTCTCAATATTTTAATTTCAAGTGAGAGATTAGAAATATATAGTAAATATATTATCAAAAATCACTAAAAGTACTGAACTTTCTAAAATAATACATCATCAGTCTTTTTGGTCATTTGTTAAGTTACTTGATTTTTCAATTTCAAACACTTAAGAACAGAATGTACAAAACATTTTAAAAAAGTTGGGGGGGGATATTTGACAATAAACAAGTTTGCATATTTTATATGTAACTTTAACACACCTTCATGAAAACCTTCAAATGTTACAGAAGCTGTAATTATATGCTGAGGATGATTCTCTGCGGCAGCTTTCTGTACTTGAATCATGTAAGGAGTTATAAACATGCTTCCTTATCGTGACAGAAACATTGTTGTACAGAAGATAATGAAAACTTTGTTGAATTGTTTAACATATTCTGTTGCAAATAGCAACTGTTTGCCTTTTCAGAATTATCTATTTGACATTTTTTGTTATAAGTGTAAGTTCTAAACCATTTTTTAGAATTTTTTGCCATTTATTACTTGAAGTGAACATGATGCTGTAAATATTCAATAAAATCTAAACATTAAAATGGAAACAGTTCACCAGGAGCCTCTGTAGCTAAGTGTTGGAAGATCGTGTTTAATGTATATGACTAAGTGTTTCTCCTTTTTTTTTCAGGTTAAATGTAACTATAAACCCAGACTATGTACCGCAAAAGGGTTCGTCTTTAAACATCCTTGAAAACATTGTCCTCCAATATCAGGTAGAAATTGTAGTCTTGGTTGTGTCTTTTCAACACTTTTTTGATGTTTTTATAGATCGGAAGTCAATTTTGGACAAAAATCCAATCACTGCAAAAAAAATCAGAAGTTTTAAAAATTCATTGAAACATTAAATTGAGTACCTAAGAAATGTTCTTAGGCTGTAATACAATGTTTATCAGTCTTGCATTTAACTAGAAAAGTAGCCTTCTGAATGAAATCCACTTGATATTGACTAGCTCATGATTGATATTTTTTCCCATAATATTATTAAGAAATCACCTGTGTTTTGTAGTACTTGATCGTTGATAGTGCTGTTTTGCACATTGTGAAATACAGCTAACAAATCTTTGTTACTTGATACACATACAAATCCTTCAGTTCTGTAGTTGAATCCTTTTACTTCTAGGTAACGTTCTAAATAAATTATAGAATTATTTTTGTTGTTTCTTCAATTGAATAATGTGTTACTTTTAGGTTACTTACCCATTAATAACTTTCAAAGTATATTTTACAAATATATTTATTTGTAAAGTATAGACCTATTTAAGTAAGACATTAAAAAAAACTTTTTTTTTATGTGCATTAGAGGATTAAAGACAAGTTGATTAATACTGAATTATTTCCCATATGCTATTTCAACTTATTATTTTATTAAAATTAACAATGTTTATAATATGTTTAGATTAAGTTGCTGAAATACGACACCAAAAAAAAAGATAGTAAAAATTATAAAACTAATATTCCATTAAAGTTCATATACAACATTTCAGGCTAGTGCCCTTCTTCAAGTAAAAGTGCTCTTTAAATCCTCATATATATATATATATCCACTACTATTAGCCTTTGACTATCTACCTATAAATGTCAAAATTAAAAAATCAACCCAGTAATGAATATAGTTAAGTTCATATACTAGTCTTGCATTCTTACTTACAATGATTAGAATGCATTGTTTTATCAGCTAACTAAAGTGGTTGAACTTATCCAAACATTAATAAATAAACAAGAATCATATCAACGAAAATGTGAAACCTTAAAATATTGTTGATGAATTGCAGTAATTCCATAGCATTAAAAACTAGGGTAAGTTTATATCGCTGTGGTATTTTCAGACTCACTCATTAACCTTTGAGTATTTGGAAGTGAACCACATTATATCTGAAAATTTGCTAGATAATGTATTGCAGAGCAAAATTTGATTTCTCTTAATCTTAAATGAGTCCAAAGCAAAGAAAGAAACTGGATACAAGTTTCAGCTTAATGAAGCAATCTGAATTTCCAACACCCAAACAGCACTGAAGCTTCTAAAGGGCCAGTGTTTCTTATACCATCTTCACTGGAGTGAATATCATATTAAGCTCTTATCTTATCCTCAGTATATATTAGTCTATATTATATTAATCAGCTTTTATCTAGTCACAGACTGGGCCAGTATGACATTATATAGGGAAGGCAATAATGTCAGTTCTCTTCAGGGTACAAACAGTACCCACGTCACAGGGGGTCACTCTTACTATCAAACAAGAAATGTTTTATCCCTGGAGCATCTCTTGACCTACCAGTAGAAAAGATCACTGCAACCATCCATAAAATGCATAATGCTACAGTAATCCTTTCTAATGGGGAGCACACGTCATACCCTTGCTGACTGGCACAGTTCCTTGAATAACTAGGGTGAGAGATTAGTTAAGCACAAAAGACTCAAAATCGACAAAAATTTTGAGAAATCATACTTTAACTCATGAGTTAGAAAATACATTCCAAGGTTATTTATCACATTGCAACATGATAGTGACTTACTGGAAAAAAAAATTAATTGTAAATATTGATTCAGATAAAAAACTAAAAACCTTGGAACCAAAACACTTAATACTGCATAAAATCATAAGAATGGGACTTTCACACATGGAATTTCCATTAAACCTGGATGTTGTTATAAATTTCAGATTCGTACAATATGCTACCTTCGAACAAAATATAGCAACTTCACATATGTTTCCTGTCCATTATCCTCTTCAGATACAACAGCAATACATGATACACAGACTAGAAAGTCTTTAATAACTTGTAGTGACTACACGTGTTGCTGCATTGTAAACATAAAACAAGAGCAACAACAAAAAATGAAATAATCATCAATCTTATTTACCTTTTTTTTACATTTTTTATGGAAACCCTTAATGACAGGGTAAGAGAAACATAAAAAAATTGGTATAATTTTAATTATTTAATAAGATTTGTGATGCTTAGAGAAAAGGTGAGTTAAAACATCTTGATTTATACTTTGTAATGGTTCCCATATATAACTTAGTAATACCTGTTCCTTTCACTACAAAAATGAGAAATGTTTCAAAATTATGTGACCTGTCACTCAACAGATTACAAGTCTTGAATGGTATGGTTATGAATAACTGTATTTAATACAGCATAACCATACCATTCAAGACTTGAATAACTGTCTTTAATACAGGATAACCATACCATTCAAGACTTGAATAACTGTCTTTAATACAGGATTACCATACCATTCAAGACTTGAATACCTGTCTTTAATACAGCATAACCATACCATATATATATATATATATATGTATACACACACACACGAGATATTTGCAAGTTGAAAATTTATAACATGCACCATTAAGGTACTTATCCAAGGAAGAAACAGAAATATTATATTGAAATTTTGCAACATTGATTTACTCCTGAAATTATTGTGATGTTATTTAAACAAAGTCCATAATAACACGTAAGAAACTTTGACTCTTCATTCCTCCTGGACAACAGCCTGTAGACTCAAAGTTCTGAACACTGATTATTTGTAATGTTATGGTAAAGAAAACCTGGGTAACTTTGTCTAGAAATATCAGTAGAACTTTAGAATCTTTTGTTTTTCTTTCAGTGAACATAGTAGTAACATTAGTTACTGAATATTCAAAAGAAAAAATTTCATGGCAGAAATTTAGACGATGAAAATTGTTTATGAGATTTATTTTATCATCAATGTTATACAATATGATAAATTTGGTGGGTATTCTATGCCTCATCTACTTTCTTAGTTGAGTAAATATTTATAGAAGATAAAAAAAAAGGATATTACATAATTCCTTTTCTTTCTTTAGTTGAATTTTTTATTTTTGTCTAAGGAAAATTATTGTATGTTGAAATGTATTATGGAGATTTTTTAAATTATTTTTTCAAGACTCGCAGTTCTGGTTTTTAGCACATATATTTCATTATTTATAATAAGTGATATAAGTCTACGTAAATGGTTTGAAATTTCTAAAAATGCAAAAAAGAAAAGAAAATTTAAATTTGTATTTTTTTCTTTTGTTTAAGGTAACATGGCCTGTAAATGTACTCCTGTCTTCAAATTCTTTACAAATCTACAATCAAGTCTTTACTTTTTTACTCCAAATAAAATGTGCAAAATACCTCTTGGATGAGCTGAGATTCTCTGGTAAGAATATGGTATACATACCATGTATTTAAGTATTATTCAGACAATAAATAGATTATCAATATGTCCAACTGTATTTATTAAGGCAACCATTTGGATTCATTACCAAAGCCATCATTAGATTACTACAAGACTGTCCTGTGAATAAGTTTGAATGTACAGAAATAGCATGCACAAGTCTTACGTAAAAACAGCAGTATGTTAGCAATATGTGTGACAAAATGACAACTAATACATATGACTGTGAGAATTGAAGTTTTATCAGATTGTTTCAATTCTCTTAGCTATAATTATTTCTTGCTATTTTGTTTACATTGTTGTGTATGATCTGTGTTAACTTATTCTGGTAAATCTACCAGAACATTTAGGAAGAGAAAATGAAAATTATATGATGTCCAAAAAATCACAATTTATTATCATTTACAAACTAAATTATAGCAGTAGAGCTTCAAAAGTAATTTAAAATGATTTAAATCCTTTAAATAATCGGGGAACTACAAGTGTTACCCAAACTTATAACCATGACATATAGCAGTAGAGCTTCAAAAGTAATTTAAAATGATTTAAACCCTTTAAATAATCGTGGAACTACAAGCGTGACCCAAACTTATAACCATGACATATAGCAGTAGAGCTTCAAAAGTAATTTAAAATGATTTAAACCCTTTAGATAATCGTGGAACTACAAGTGTGACCCAAACTTATAACCATGACATATAGCAGTAGAGCTTCAAAAGTAATTTAAAATTATTTGAACCCTTTAAATAATCATGGAACTACAAATGTGACCCCAAACTTATAACCATGACATATAGCAGTAGAGCTTCAAAAGTAATTTAAAATGATTTGAACCCTTTAAATAATCATGGAACTACAAGTGTGATCCCAAACTTATAACCATGACATATAGCAGTAGAGCTTCAAAAGAAATTTAAAATGATTTAAACCCTTTAAATAATCATGGAACTACAAATGTGACCCAAACTTATAATCATGACATCTCTCTAATGTAAAATGTTATAATTGCTCACATCATAACATGTAGTATTCATGTAGCCATCATATATGTTCAAATCAACTCAAAACTTTCTTTACTGATCAGTTGTTGTTGTTGCTGAACTTAATGCATAATATTACTTTTTCTACATTAGTTTTAATGTTGATTCTTAAACAACCTGTTTAAACAGTAAGAGTATAATTATTAGTTTTAATGTTGATTCTTTATAACTTGTAAAACCGTAATAGTATATATATATAATTATCGGTTTCACTTAAACATTTGGATCTGATTTTAGTTTATTTTATAGATGGGGATGCTTAGAATAAGTATCTATGTGATTTTTATAAAAACTGTAGTACTAATAGTTTAAATTCTTTGTTGTTAACTATGTAAACATTGCACTTTTCATTATTCACTATTGTACAAAACATCAAAGTCATTCTTGTGTATATAAAAACTATTGGATCGGTTTAGAACTTATTCATGGAAATCTTGTAACTGGTTTTCTTAAGGAGTTATGGTTAAAACAGTACTTGGGTAAGTTAGCTAATGGAATTATACCAGCATCAGAGGATTTCTGACCTTTTTGGTAGAGTGTGTTTGTAACTGGTTTTCTTAAGGAGTTATGGTTAAAACAGTACTTGGGTAAGTTAGCTAATGGAATTATACCAGCATCAGAGGATTTCTGACCTTTTTGGTAGAGTCTATTTGTAACTGGTTTTCTTAAGGAGTTATGGTTAAAACAGTACTTGGGTAAGTTAGCTAATGGAATTATACCAGCATCAGAGGATTTCTGACCTTAATTTGGTAGAGTCTATTTGTAACTGGTTTTCTTAACGAGTTATGGTTAAAACAGTACTTGGGTAAGTTAGCTAATGGAATTATATCAGCATCAGAGGATTTCTGACCTTATTGGTAGAGTCTATTTGTAACTGGTTTTCTTAAGGAGTTATGGTTAAAACAGTACTTGAATAAGTTAGCTAATGGAATTATACCAGCATCAGAGGATTTCTGACCTATTTGTAACTGGTTTTCTTAAGGTAGTTATGGTTTAAA
>NW_013669363.1:61306-84657 GCF_000517525.1 Limulus polyphemus
GCTAATGGAATTATACCAGCATCAGAGGATTTCTGACCTATTTGTAACTGGTTTTCTTAAGGAGTTATGGTTAAAACAGTACTTGAGTAAGTTAGCTAATGGAATTTTATCTGCATCAGAGGATTTCTGACCTTATTGGTAGAGTCTATTTGTAACTGGTTTTCTTATAGAGTTATGGTTAAAACAGTACTTGAGTAAGTTAGCTAATGGAATTATACCAGCATCAGAGGATTTCTGACCTTTTTGGTAGAGTCTGTTTGTAACTGGTTTTCTTAAGGAGTTATGGTTAAAACAGTACTTGAATAAGTTAGCTAATGGAATTATACCAGCATCAGAGGATTTCTGACCTTTTTGGTAGAGTCTGGTTTAATTATGTCCAGCCTGAAATATTTTACATACTGTTCTGTTCTACTATGATAACCTTCTACCAAAAGGCATGGGGAACACTGAGATTATACACTGTGTGTATATGTTTTAAAGTTGATTGATTTACTAGCCCCTTTTCTAGCAACAGAAAATAAGGGAAACCTGATTGTACTCACCTGTCCTTTAACTAGAGCATTATCACATGTAGATAACCTTCTGGCATTGAAAAATATCTTAACTCCTGGTTTAAGAATTATATAAACTGGGGTTTGTGGGATATTAAACTGTAACTTAGTGTACATGTATTGACTTCTCAAAGTATTTGGTCATATTTATAAGTGTGTACTAGTGTTATGACAGAGTACATTTCAATAACTTATCTACAAATATCTGTTTTTGTTTTCTTCTGAGATTAACTTTTGATTAAAGTACAAAAAATAAAATTAAGCTTGTCAACATTTCCAAGATTTGTTTTATCTTCTTTGTTTACATGAGAATGTTTGTTGTGTTTTTTTCCATAAATGTGCTTTTCAGAAGCATTTTATTTTCTTAATAGTCATTTATGAAAATTTTGAATTTTTTTTTTTAGATCTAAATGAAAAAGAACCAGAAATAGACAGTGATGAAGAACTTACAATTCTGACAGCAAACACAAAACCTAACATTCCTCATCTTCAGAAAATTCATGGGATGATTCAGTTGAGAATACAAATTCTCCACTTTATCAACAGCTTGCATGCATACATTATGACAGAGGTAGGTGTATGTGATTTCAGTTTGGTTTCTCCTTTTTTTGTGTGAGAATTATCAGTATAAAACACCAACTCTTGAACTGAAATTTTATATTTAGTCATACAAATTTTTCATTTATATGAATGATAGACGTTTTTACTTTCCAGATATAAAAATAACATAAAATAAATAAGCAAAAAATGTTTATGTTGTTCAATTCTAGCAACTTTATGTTGTAGTTATAAACAAGATTGTCATGACTATTACAACTGACATTGAATATCTTTTAATTCCTTTGTTCGTAAAGACTATTAGAAACTATGAATTTCAAAAATAGCTATTACAATGTACTCTTAACAAAACAATGAAGGTTATAAGCTACTGCCAGTGGGACTTGGTGTACCAACAGAATGAAAACCTAACTGATTAAATTATTAATTTTATTATTTGTCTCTTAGTTGTTGTAATTGTTTGTATCTTTAAAGTATGTTATTATATTGTATTGATACTACTGATGTATGTATGATCCTTGTCTTATGTTTGTGTATTATTACCTAATCTTGCTCTGTAGATAATGTGTGTTTCTATGTGTAATAGTCAAATACCGAAACAGTCTGTTGTTAATCAAAATAAATCATATGAAATGAAATACTAAGTGAAACTTCATCGTAATATATATATATATATATTGGGGTTTTATTTAAATGCACAGGTAGACATGATAAGAACCTTATATATGGGTCTTTGTACTTATTAAATAACTGAACAGTTAGTTCAGTTTTAAAGCTTTTTTTTATAAATATGTATCAAATTCCTGTTGGATTGTTATCTAAGTTTTCTGTGGATGCTCTTCTTATGAACAATTTTAGGTTTTACAACCTGCTAGTGGAGAACTAGACTCTTTTCTCAAATCAGCGGTAAACTTTGACCAAGTGATTTCTACCCACAATCAATACTTGTGCCGTCTTCAGGAACATTGTCTGCTTTCTCCACATCTGTCAATTTTAAAGAAATGTGTCAGCCGAGTACTGGATTTAGCTCCATCTTTTCAACACTGCTGGCTAGAGGGTGCTGCAAACATAAAGTAATCAGAACTCTGTAATACAAACTTTTTGAATTTGAAAGATTATATTAAAATTTTAATGATACCTGATATAAACAAACAAAAAGTTAAAATTTAAAAATGATAACGAATCCGGAAAAAACTACTAAAATTTATTGTTGTCCTGTAGCAATTGAAACAGCTGAAAAATTGAGTGAACAAGGAAATAGTAAAAATAAACAAGTAAAAAGTAGAAAAATTATTTTCCCTAGGCTAAAAAATATAATTCCTATCTTTAAAATGTGAATTATCTGTATCTTAATTAGATGTTCCCCAGTGGGTCAGCCCTAAGTTTATGGACTTACAACTGTAAAATCCAGATACAACATAGATACCTCATTGAGTATCTTTGTGCTCAAAACAAAACCAATCTAGACCTTAACTAGGTATCATGCCCCCCAGTGGCACAGCGGTATGTCTGCAGACTTACAACGCTAGAAACCGGGTTTCGATACCCGTGGTGGGCAGAGCACAGATAGCCCTTGTGTCGCTTTGTGCATAATTAAAAACAAACAAACAAACTAGGTATCAAGTTTATGTTATAAACATATCAGATCTTAGTATCTGTAATGTTTGAACATGTACGTAAACTAAGTATCATCAGTGAACAGTGAATCTTGGTTTTAATAGGATTCTGTTTTTACATGTAAACTCTTATTTAAAGCAGGTAATAAAATAAGGTAAATTTGTTAAATCCTTTTTTGAAAACCGGGTATCATTATGGTTCTGATATGGATATACGAGATTCAGCTTACACTTTGATATCTAAATATGATTTAGTTAATTTAAAAGCTTATGTAACACAAGTTGATTTTTTGTTCTAAAGTATTTTTGTTTATTTTAATAACAGATAGTTTCTGTTTTCCTCTATCATGTGTAGTGTTAGTACTCTCCAGCACATAGAAGAGGAGTTCAGGCATTGTCAACAGTTTCTCGTGTCCTACCTGGCTCGACCTACACGGAAAGGTACATTCCCTCATAGTAAGTAACATTTTCTCTTTTTGCTTTTGTTACAAATACTATTTTACAGTCCATATTATGCAATACTTGCCACAATTTACAACATTTCAACAACAACAACAAAATTTTTTGAAATACAACACATTAGAAAGATAGTGACCAAAATAAACTTTATAGGTCAATGTCCATTTCACAGAAAGAAAGAAAAAAAACGTTTATTTTCTGAGACCAAGTATTTGAATTTTTAGGTTGAAACGTTGTAATGAATTTAAAAAGATGTTGTCACTGAAAAAAAAAAATCAATTTTACAAATATGATTCACTCTCGCTGATGGCATTGCCTCTTTTACATGTATAAGGCATTTATAACATAAGTTTATTTATTTTGTATTATTCGTGTTATCTTGACAACTTCATCACACTTCAAACTGTTCTGAGTTAACTAATCACAATCAGTGTATGTTTGTGGCCAGCTTAACTTACTGGAAAGTGGGAAAAACATTGAAAATTGTGTTGGCATTTTTTTACAGCCCCTAGTGGAGTTTTGTTTTGAAAACATCAGCTACATTTTATCTGATAATGGAAGAATCTAGCCTGACCTTGCCCTCAGTGTCCTTGAAAATGACCTTTTATTGTAGCTGATACTCAAGTCTAGACCTCTGTTTTTTACTACATGCTGTTTTTAACTACCCATAACATCTTCAGGGTGTCAGAGCAAAAACAAATGGCAACCTGATATTGTTTTCTTGTTTTGGAACTTGGCCCATACAGGTGGTCAGTTTCAGTAATCCACATTCAAAATGCTGTTACTTGTGTGCTTTGTTATCTCAGTTTAAGTACTGGAAAAGAAAGATTAAGAAATGTCAGAGAAAGAAAAAACAGGAAGTGTGAAAACTATGTGATACTCTAGACAGGGGGAATGTACTGCACATTCTTTATAAAGAGTAAACACATGAGGGAAAAACAAAATATTTTTAGCTTTAACATAAAAAAAACAAACTGATTTATTTATTGCTAACTTAAGCTTGATAGTAAGAACTATCAGTGATCTTAAGACTTGGGTGAACATCAGTTTTATTGCTGTTATTCTGGAATTTCTTTCTTAGACTTTGAATCTAAACAAGATTGAAGAATGAAATATTGAAATTTCCTGAATTTTCTCTCTCTCTCTTGTTTTTTTTTACTTCTTTGTTGGTGCTTTTTTAATTTAAAGAAGTTTGACTAAAAGCCAGCTTGTTCCTCCCTTAGCTCTTTTGATACTCAAAATGAATGCTAGATAACTGTCTGGGCTGCAAATTTGGAGAATGTTGGGTTTTTCTGTCCACCTTAATAGGCCATATCTGAGTTTATTATTGTTATTTATTGATCAGATTAGATAACCTGAGGTTTTTAGTGAAACTAATGTTTTATAATGTAAAGAATTCATTTGGTATACCTGTGAGCTAAATTTAAAAAAATGTATATATTTGAATTGATTAAATTGTTGTTAATTAATATTGAATTCTGATCAAAGCAAGCTACCTATCTAGATCAGAACTAAAAATCATCCCACTAACGAATGTAGCTAATTAAATATATTGTTCTTAAGTAAAATAATTAGAACATTAAAACTGTTTATAAAAAATTTTGCAAAAGTGGAACATCAAACTACAAGACAATTTTAAGTAGCTATTTCATTTAAATGCTTTATAATGATATAAAACATTTAAATTCAAATTTAATATATATATAAATTATGTTTGAACCATAATTTTGTTAGTGCTTTTTTGAGTTAAAAAAATACTTCTTTTTTTTTTCCTGTAGTGGAAAGCTTAGCTTTCGCTATACAGACACTGGAAACTATGACAAAACTCTTTCCAAAAACTTAACAAAGGATTCCAAACCTTCAGTTATTTCAGGTGTGTATTTATCCTTTTAGGCATCATGTTTATTAATGAGATTGGTTAATACATTTGATTTGCTTATATTTTGTTTTTATGTAAAGAAATGCCAAAGTTTTTGTCAATTTGAGCTTTCAATCATTGTATTCAGCATCTTTAATTTCATCATTTAACTGATTTGTTTTTCTGTATTTCAGGAAATATTACAAATCAATAAGGACTTAACCAGGATTAAAACACCTTATTGTGACAGTAGGAAAGGCAGTATGCTACGTAGTTAGCTCTTCATCTAACACTGCTTTTAAAAAGCTTTGTCACTTGTTTTAAATTTTCTGTCTAAATTAACTCATTAGTTGTAAAAATTTTAAAAACAATAACCTTTCAAAAACATGACCAAGTATCACTTATTACTTGATGGTTAGAGCAGAAGATATTGTTTAAAAAATCTCAATAATATTAAAATTGTTCAGATTTATAATAACAATTGAATTGAACAATCTGTGTTACATGTGTTGTATGTTTTCAAAAATTATAATATACAGCTCTTAAAAGAGGTTTTTGTAAAGGAAATGACCTGTTGTAATATTGCTTTTAGATGTTAATGTGAAAAAAAACCTGTCTCATAATGTAATACATCCTGCAAGGAAACTAAATGTGGGCTGTTAGACATCGTGCTTACTCAGTTACTAATTCTTTATAGAGTTCTTAAATGCTAAAAATGTTATGCATACATAAATTAGAATCATTCTTGATTGGTGTTGTGCCTTGAAAATTATAAAGTATGAACTTAATTACATTGTTATAATATAGCATCTTTGGTAGCTCTGTGATACTGAACAATTTGGTCATTTTTTTGTCAAATAGTTGTTCAATTCTTTTATCATAGACTTTACACTGCAGCTAATATCTGTACATTGGTCAAAAGCTGTTCTGGATTTTACTGTTTAAAATGTTTAATTTTGAGAAATTATAAGACTTGGATGTATTACTATTGTATCCGTTGTGTTATGGTATGATGTTTAAGTTTGATAATTTTATGCAAAGTTTCATAAGGCAGCATTTCCATGAAAACCTGCCTTTAAAAATGCCACATTTGAGTTGGAGGTTTTCTTACACTTGTAAACCTATCATCTTATATAATTTTTTAACTTTCTCTACACACGTATATATATTAATATTAATGTTTGTATGAAATTATGTATTTAATAAATTTCTTAAATTGAACTTGGAAATGCAAAACTTTTAATTGTACCAAGTTTGATTAAAGCACTGTACGTTAGTAAAAAAAACAAAATTTACTACTATTTGTTAATCTTGATTTACCTAATATTTCCTTTCATAAAAGTTGTCAGAAAAAAATACACTTCTTAAAGCTTTAATCAGAAACAAAAATTTTGAAAACAAGAACCTTGTAGAAACAGTTTCTATTAATAGTTTTCAACAGAAACAGTAGTTTTGAAAAGTTTTGTCAGGCACAGAATCTTTAAAAACTATTAGGTATAAACAGGATTTTCTGATTGTGTTCCACAGAAACTGATTGTGGAAAATGTTTTGTTGAAATGAAACTTTCTATCCAGTTTCTTCTTGAACTTCATTAAAAATGTAATATACACACAAACCTTTGCAACCAGCATTTTAGGTTTGTTGAGAAAATATTCAAAACTGTTAGAAGAATATTGAATTTGAAAATATTGCTAAAATAACATTCATAAAAATAAGGAAATAATATCTGAGAGACTAGAACCGTCTTTTTATGTTGGACTTTCACAGTTAACCAAAATTTCTTTTTACTGTGCTTCATTGTTTTATGTGGAGACATGGATGTATCAAAAATCTGTGTAAAAATCTATATTTAATTCATTTGCAAGTGGGAATACATTTTTGAAAAAAACAAAAGTAACTACATTACAAATTATTAAGAATTTAGTACAATCTGCTGCTTAACTGTGAATTACAAATGCCACACCCAAAATATCAAGATATGGGTTGTAGTGTTCACTGTCCTAAATAACGACTACTAATCTCCAAGGTGTGCTTCCAGCAGATGGAAGTGAACAGTTTGACTCCATTGTTTATAAAACCCTGCTTGTTGATAATGTTACTTTTAACCAAGCTTGGATTTACCAGCTGACTTCCAGCAGATGGAAGTGAACAGTTTGACTCCATTGTTTATAAAACCCTGCTTGTTGATAATGTTACTTTTAACCAAGCTTGGATTTACCAGCTGACTTCCAGCAAATGGAAGTGAACAGTTTGACTCCATTGTTTATAAAACCCTGCTTGTTGATAATGTTACTTTTAACCAATCTTGGATTTACCAGTCTTCTTCCAGGAAGGTATATTCTGATGAAATAATGCATTTGTTTTGTTACAAAGAAATGGTCTTAAAACCTGGATCGTATTAATCTAAGATATATTTATATCCATGGGTATTTAAATATAGACACACTTCTCTGATAAGTCCTACACCCAATACAGTCACAGTTCAATTCTTTACTTGCCAGACCCAAAAACAATATTCGGCCATCGCTTTGAAAGTAGGCTTAGCACCACACTTAACTGTCCTAGATGACCAACCAGTTGTCAAGATTTGGTTGCTGGTAAACTACACTAGGTGTTCTCAAACTAGGGACTGTGAAACTGGAAAGATGCAACACGTCTCTCGGAAGTTTGTTTTTTTATAAATATTATCTTATTAAAAGAGGATTGCATCTTTTCAACCTCTTCACTGACTGGTTTTGCTACAGACACTTTTTTTTCGGCATCCTAGATATTTTGTGATTGAGTTTTTTTTAAAGATTGAAAACCCTCCTGTTTATTCCAAGCATTCTTGGATGTGGTTTACGACTTGTGACCAAAATACCCACTTCATGGAGAGGGCGCTGTCCAGACGTCGTGGATGATGCCTGTTCGCAGTGGATGCTGTAAAGTCACTGTGATTTTCTTGCAAATATGACTTCTGGCGTTCTTTCACAGTCATTCGTCAATGTTTTATCAAACAGTATTGCCAGCCAGTCTGAACAAATGTTAGTTGATGTATTTTCAAGTTCTTTGTACAGTTAGGTTCCCTCATGAACTGTATATTGCGACTATTTCAAGCGTGGATTTTTTTCCACAATTCTAACAATCTTTAAGTTCGCTTCTCTAAATTCACTTGCTTCACGACGTTTTATGGCACATTGTATCTACTTCAACACTGTTAATCTTCATAACTGGTGTTTTTCAGTGTTTATATTCTCTTGAGTTCCACTAGTAGGAACATATTGGGTTGTACAGTTACTCTGACGGGGTATTGTGTTATAAACTTGTCAGCATTGAACTATTTTTCACAGTCATTCGTCATTGTTTTATCAAACAGTATTGCCAACCAGTGTGAACAAATGTTAGTTGATGTATTTTCAAGTTCTTTGTACAGTTAGGTTCCCTCATGAACTGTATATTGCGACTATTTCAAGCGTGGATTTTTTCCACAATTCTAACAAACTTTAAGTTCGCTTTTCTAAATTCACTTGCTTCACGACGTTTTATGGCACATTGTATCTACTTCAACACTGTTTTTCTTCATAACTGGTGTTTTTAAATGTTTATATTCTCTTGAGTTCCACTAGTAGGAACATATTGGGTTGTACAGTTACTCTGACGGGGTATTGTGTTATAAACTTGTCAGCATTGAACTATTTTTAAGGTATAAGCTTGCTGGAGCTGTATAATATCCCACTTCATGTGTTCAACAAAAATAGTATATCAGTCAATGATAATAAAGAAAAAGTGCTTGTATTTAGATTCCTTCCCTTTTCAGATATTTAGTAAAACAAACGTACACAAATAATCCCCGGTGTAGTTTTTAACTTAAATGTGAATTATAGATTTCTAGCCTGGATTTCACGTTTTTCCATAATATATAAATATTTTTTTTCATTAAGTGATACTAATATTCAACTATTAAGTGCAAGCGAACAACTACTGGTGTATTTATAAATCCGCGGCATATCGGCTCATAGAATGGTTCTCGAGTTTGTTTGTTTTTTTTTTCAAATACAAACTTCTAGCTCGTAGCTCCATCTCTTGACCGATTTGAAATATATAATTAATTTTTTTTGGACTCGGGAGGTCAAACCCTTTAGGTTGATGCAATTGACCATGCCCAAGATCTCATAGGTTAATTTACTCAAATCGTACCTGAAAGAACTTCAATGTGAGGGTAGGGTGGTAGAGATCCTGATGAGTAATAAAATCGAATCGGGTATACGCGCGATCCACGTTTGATATTGCTGACGCACAAAAATATAGCTATTAAATTAGATTAATTTACTGTAATCTTGCCTAAAAGAATTTTAAATGCCGCTGCTATTGAGGGTTCCATCTTGTTTTCACTTTACATTATTGCACAAACTTGGAAAAAGACAACGGATTAGCGTGAATTTTTTTTCACCCAAATACCTACGAAAGAAAGACAACTACTTAATTGGGTTTACAGACATAGGTATTCAGCTTGAGGTCTCGATCTTCGGAACCTACAAAAGAAAGAATACTACGTAATTGGGTTTACATACATAGGTATTCAGCGTTGACGTCTCGATCTTCGGAACCTACGAAAGAAAGACTACTACTTAATTGGGTTTACAGACATAGGTATTCAGCTTGAGGTCTCGATCTTCGGAACCTACAAAAGAAAGAATACTACATAATTGT
Organism: Limulus polyphemus; assembly: GCF_000517525.1. Classification (NCBI taxonomy): domain Eukaryota; kingdom Metazoa; phylum Arthropoda; class Merostomata; order Xiphosura; family Limulidae; genus Limulus; species Limulus polyphemus. Next base: position 71,038 of record NW_013669363.1, read on the forward strand.
GTTTACAGACATAGGTATTCAGCGTTGACGTCTCGATCATTGGAACCTACAAAAGAAAGACTACTACTTAATTGGGTTTACAGACATAGGTATTCAGCTTGAGGTCTCGATCTTCGGAACCTACGAAAGAAAGACTACTACTTAATTGGGTTTACAGACATAGGTATTCAGCTTGAGGTCTCGATCATCGGAACCTACGAAAGAAAGACATCTACTTAATTGGGTTTACAGACATAGGTATTCAGCTTGAGGTCTCGATCTTCGGAACCTACAAAAGAAAGAATACTACATAATTGGGTTTACATACATAGGTATTCAGCGTTGACGTCTCGATCTTCGGAAAAAGAGTTGAACTCCAAAAATGCATTTTTGGCAGTTTTCTCGTCGGTATTGTTATAGTTGTCCTAGTTTATAATTTACTGTTCCACCAAATAGTTGTTTGAACCACATAAAACACTTCTAGGTAGATGATTCAATACGGGTTGCATTCCTTACTTACACTGCAGGAGACACGAGGAACATCCCATTCTCGTTCCCAATGCGTCTTGTTTGAAATTGGTAACATGCTTACCAAAAATTATCCTAACTTAATATAATTGAAGTCGAAAATGTAGACACTCAAATTTGACATTGTTTCTGTTAATTAGAATAAAGAAGCAAGCACGTGCAACTCTGTTATACCCAAAATAACTGCATAAGCTTCAGCGAGATTTTTTCTTAAATGAAAATTATAGTGTTTAACTTGTGTAGTACTTCAAGCGTGAATACTAACTCACGGAATGAATAGGTGGGATTTTTTTTTATTGTGTGTTTAACGATGTTTTTCTAACCAAATTTGGGTAGCTTTCTTCATAATTCAAGCTACGATTAAAAATAAAACTCGGTGCAAATTTGTCCGAGGCTTACAGTTTTAAACATTTATAGCTTCATCTATGGCGTATTTCAAAACCCCTGGAGCGTAAATAAGGAGAACGAGAACAATGTAATATCGTAGTCTTTAGAAATTGTGTCAACATTATTATAGAATGCTTGTTGTAGTATCTAAAGTCGAGCGCGAAAGGGCATAATTGTATACGCCTGTCGTTCCCTGCAGTTTTTATAAAACGTGTCACAAGGTAGCGCCTCTTGCAGGTAAAGTTCTTTAAACTCAAAGTGGCGTCCTAATACATGCCAGATTTCAACTATTCGACAGTGTTGATGTGCAATTAAAGAAACACTTTTCGCTAATAAAGTAGGATATGCTTACCAATTTTTAGAGGATATTACTTTGTCACGTGTGATTATTTAGAGGCTTTCTCTGAAAGTAACCCAAGTTTACAAAGTTTCCACCAAGCGCGATCATGGCCTGGTGGTTAGAGCGCTCGATTCGCAACTTTTGGTCACAGGTTCTTATCCCCGTCACCGAACATGCTCGCCTTTTCAGCTATGGGGGAGTTATAATGTGACGGTGAATTCCATTATTTATGGGTAAAAGGGTTGGCAATAAGTGGTGTTGATTAGCTACCTTCACTCTAGACTATTACTACTAAATTAGGGATAACTAGCGCAGATAGTCCTCGTGTAGCTTTGCGCAAAATTGAAACCAATCTTAACCGATATGCTCAGTCAATACCTGAAGTGTTAAGATGATTTTGATGCATATAAATAAATACTACTTTTGTAGAAGATAAATCGGCATGTATTAGTTCTGTTTCCTCTCGGTAGACAGAGCGGATATCACATTGTATAGCCATGCGCTAAAAAAATCAAAAATACTTTCCTTTTTGAAAAGCCCCCTAGTGGCATGTCTGCGAACATATAACGCTAGAAACCTGGTTTCGATACCCTTGGTGGGCAGAGCACAGATAGCCCATTGTGTAGCTTTGTGCTTAATTACAAACAAACCTTTTTGAAAAGCCCCTTAATGGCACAGTCTGCGAACATACAACTCTAGAAACCTGGTTTCGATACCCGTTGTGAGCAGAGCACAGATAGCCCATTGTGTAGCTTCGTACTTAATTTCAAACAAACAAACCTTATTGAAAAAAGTTACCGTGTGCAGACTTTTGCATCTTTATTTTAACCCTACTCTAAGAAAGCTTTGTATTTATTTGTATTGTTTTGTTCTTTTCACGGTAAGCGATAAAGATATTTATATTGGTCAAATAAAGGATAAAGAAGATTATTAGTCGGCTCTGGGCGAGTAATTCCTCAGGCCACGTGTACTGAATGTTTATGTCACTTTCACTTCAAGTAAATATTCAGTACGGTTAAACAAGATCGAAAAAACACAAGGCTTTGAACTTCGAGAGTATTCCCATATTGGGAGAAATATAATAGGTTTGCTAAGATAAGAAAATTAAAGTGACTTGAGTAAACCGCAAGACTGGTTTCTCAATTCAAGGTGCAGCTATGCGAGATGAAATCTTCTGTACTGATTTCTTATATCAGACACGAGTGTCTCGCCCTATCCTATCACTTGACTTTTCCTGTGGGCGTAAAATGGCCCTGGATGTCTATTAGGGGATATCAAAGTATTAGTGAGAGCATGGCCCCACCTGGCATCTCGGCTCCAACTACAGTTGGACTTTGTCTGCATAAAAATTAGAAACATTGGGTTGGACGTGTTAATTGCTTACACTTTGAATTATTATGCTCACCTTCATGACAGAAATGATTAAAAAAAGCTAAAGGGCCTCTCCAGAAATGATTTATTACGTGACTGATTTTATAATAATGAATTTTGTCTTCATATTGCACCTTACAGTATCCCTTCATCTGTTAAGAGCCTGGCATGACCAGGTGGTTAGGGAGCTCGAATCGTATTCTTCGGGCCGCGGGTTCGAATCCCCGTCCCACCTAACATGCCCGCCCTTTCAGCCGTGGGGGCGTTATAATGTTACGGTCAATCCCACTATTCGTTGATAAAAGAGTTGGCGGTGGGTTGTGATGAATAGCTGCCTTCCCTCTAGTCTTTCACTACTAAATTAGGGACGGCTAGCGCAGATAGCCCTCGTGTAGCTTTGCGCGAAATTAAAAAACAAACCAATCATCTGATGATTACTAGAAAATGTCTTCACTGGTTTCAAATCACCACAACACAAAATACAATACATCAGGACTGTGTGAAACGTTTCTATTCTTCACTACGAGCAGTCGTAGTTTTAACAGTCAACAGCTGACCGATACTTAGTGTACCTTGAAGAAAAGTCGTTTATTCTGTGTTTCTGTAAAAGCAGATTTTCTTATAATCTGTACGACTTCAAATACAGATTTTTCGTATGGTAGTCTTCCCTCGCTGTTTGAGTGTAATAAACACGACTGCCATTAACCAAGGATGGAACTGCGGGATTACGCCGTACCCCTAGTTCCTGAAGCCAGAAATGCAAGCCTGTTTTTTTATGTTCATATCCAATACCTCGCTCCCCCACTTAATCCCGATTTTGGAACATACCCCTAGTTCTTAAAACCCATTTCCACCCCTGTTATTAATGGTAAAATTTAGAATACTCATTTGAATTCGGAAAAATAAAACAACGTGTGCGCAGATTGACCTTGTGCAAAAATTCCAAATAAAACAACAAAAGAAAGTCAATGTTTTTGAATAATTTGTAAACCCAATATTTCATTCATATTTTAAGTTAACTTCTTATGTTTTGGATTTACTGATTATTGTTTCATGATAAGTAATTGTGTTCGTTTACCCGATATCGACGACAAATGTTCTCATGATGTCAGAACGTTTCGGTATTTATTAACGCACAACAAATACATTTGAACAGAAAAGTTCCATGACAAATCCATCTGAAATTTTTTCTCATACTTATGTACAGGCATTTTGTGTGTGTGTTAAGTTTACGCTATAGTTTGTTTGTTTTAACACAAATCTACGCAATGGGGCATCAGCCTTTTGCCACAGCAGGGATCGAACCATAAACTTTAGCGTTACGAGCCCCGAAGCTTATCGCTGAATAATGTAGAGATTAAAACACCGTTAGCAATATAAAAACTAAACTAAACGCTTTTTATTGTGTGAGGAAGTGTTATGGACATAACGGGCTTTCACATTTATCTAATCTTTGACGTGTACATTCGTGAGAAATGTTTTTTGTTTTGTTTTCAAACTAATTAAACTACCTTAGTGTTGCTTGTTTTTATTTCGTGTGTGTGTGTGTGAGAGAGAGAGAGAGATCAACGTGAGAGTATTTTATTGAATCGGGATCAGCGTTTAAGCAAGGTTCCTGGGAGGGTCAGGTATACGAGTAGTGCATTAAGTGAGATGGAACACGAGGTCGTTGACGAAACGGTCTTAATGTAGAGCACCATTCTACCGCTACAGTTTTCCTAACCTTGGGTTATTGTATATCGATATAACCGTTTGCAAGTCAAACCGTTATACTGAACAGACTGTCATGAGAGTTTCATATATCCATCATAAAGCTACTGCTGATTGTGTTACAGGAAACTTAACTTTTTTTTATGCTGACCAATCGAAGACATATTTCGTGCACAGTAACTTTTGTTATAGGGTTTCTTTTGTATCTGTCATTTAATCAGTTTCTTTTTGTATAATGATAATTCATGGGTAGTCTTACTGAAAAAGTGAGAACCCCACAGATGACACAAGTATACTTAAACACACTCACATTACCAGCTTGTTTTAATACCGCTCTCCATCAGCGAGGTCCTCCGGTGCCCCCCCCCCCCAGTGGCACAGCAGTATGGTGGGCAGAGCACAGATAGCCCATTGTGTAGCTTTGTGCATAACTTCAAACAAACCTCCGGTGGGACAGCGGTAAGTCTACGAACTTACAACGCTAAAATCCGGAGTTCGATTTTCTGCTGTGGACACGGAAGACATCCCAAGCAAGCAAACCATCAGTGAGATCAACTTATTGTATATTTTAATGTTCTTGGCTGTTACAACTCTAGATGTGAAGAAGTGACTTTAAAACATGTATGTGGTCAAACTACATATTTTCCATGTTAAATACATAGGAAACTCCAGCAGTAAACGGGGAGATCACTGGCAATACGGGTGATATTTTTGTTTGAATTTTTAGTGACTTGTGTTATTAGAGACCCTGTCATGGATCCCTAAGTAATTGATGGCGTGAGTAGTTTAGAAAAAAAATTATTTAAAAAACTGACTAGGTTTCTATCAACAATTTTAGAGTTAAAGGTCATTAATTAATGAGTCAAATAAGGCAACATCGGTGAAGTTATTGATGTAATTTTGTTTGTGAGCTAATTCGTATTGATATTAAAAGAAAAATTCGGTTATTTGTTAGGTAGCCTAACAGATGTATAAAGTTCTAACTGGGTTAGAAACGCATGCGCAATACGCATGGTCAAACTACCTAGATTAGCGTCAACGTTATCGTTGGTAATACTTACGGCTATATATCACTCATAAAGTTTACATGCTCTGGATCCAAAGTTATCATGGGGTTACGAATTACACCCATGGGTGTGTCATCCAAACCCATGTCCCTTTCTTGTTTCGCACTAAAACTTATCTTTATACTACAGGGTGCACGAAAAGTCTGGAACCAAAGATGATTTGAAGCTTCTCTTAATTTCAAGTCTTGGTTGAATGACACTTTCCCAGGACATTGGATTAGCAGAAGTGGTCCACATGAATGGGCCCCAAGACCTCCGGACTTGACTCACATTGATTTATTTATCTGGAGACTGCTCAAGGCACGTGTATACAAAGAGAATGTTAGAAATACCGAACATCTGAAACAACGAATTCGTGACGAGTGTCGAACCACTGACAATGACAACAGTATGTTTTGCAGTGTTCAAAGAGAATAGAAATACCGTCTCCAAAGCTGTTTCGAATTACAAGAACAGCATTTGGAACACATTCTGTAAAATTTGTTGAAGTGCCTATAGTTCCAGACTTTTCGGATACCCTATACACAGGGCTGACGAGAGGGGGGGGGAGTAAGGGGCAGCTGGCCCGGGATTTGTTGAGGGGCCCGGCAGTGGGATATTCCAAAGCTCACTAGAAATGCATACTACTTAATGTGCTATAATGGCTACTGCTTTTCCATAGATTCATGAAGAAATTTGTCACCTAAATTTCTTTTATGAAAAATCAACAAAACTTAATAAATAGAATGAAGGGGGGGGGGCATGATATTATTGACCCCGGGGCCTGGGCTGGCTCTCGACGCCCCTGCCTGTACATAGTGACGAATTAAGTGACACGCGATTCACGAAATTGTCACAAACTTTTTAAGTATGTAGCTATATCTTGGTTCTTTACTGGGATAATACTTTTTAGAGAACTAAAAATATTTGAGTCTTTTTTTTTTGTAGTTTTTTTATACAAACATGATTTTTTGATCACTTTTGTTTGTTGTTAAACACAAAGCTACATTATGGGCTATCTGTGCTGTGTCCACCACGGATATCGATTTTTGGCGTTATAAGCCTTCAGGCCTACAGCTGAGTCAATCGGAGACTTATCGTTTTTGAGGGATCTTTGTGCAACAGTGAAATATGATTACGAAAGCTCCTTCGTAAAGAGTAATTATTAATATTACCCTTTTTAAGTTCTCGGGGATTCATTAAATGTTTCTAAGACTTGATATGTTATCGTGATATAAAACTATATATTCATGTCGTCTAGAGTAGTGGTTATCAAACATTTTTGTTTTGGACCACTTCGGGCGGGATAAAAGACCCCGTGGATTACCTACCAGGGCCGGCATGGCCAGGTGGTTAGGACGCTCGACTCGCAATGTGCGGGTTCGAATCCCCGTCCCACCTAACATGCTCGCTCTTTCAACCGTGGGGGTGTTATAATGTGACGGTCAATCCAACTATTCGTGGGTAAAAGAATAGTCCAAGAGTTATCGGTGGGTGGTGATGACCAGCTGCCTTCCCTCTAGTCTTTTACTGCTAAATTAGAGACGGCTAGCGCAGATAGCCCTCGTGTAGCTTTGCGCAAACCAAACGCTGATTCAAATAAAAAGTTATTTTATGATTGTCTAGAGTTTAAGGGTCGTTTTTTTCTAACTATTTTATAAAAATGTGTAAATCCCTCCAGTATGCACTACAAATTTGAGAAGACAAACCAATCTCTATGTGACATTTCTATCATCCGTGCAACAATGTTAGGAATAACTGATAACTGGAAACTGTAATCAGTAACTGGTTAAAATTGGTTTTACTTCGTAATATGAGCAACTCGTTTCGTGTTATATACTAAACTAAAACTCTAAAACTATCAGTGAAAAATTTAACTAACTTTTCTTAAAAATCCCTTCGTCACTTGGAAGAAGATACAACTGATAGAAATGCTTCTTTCCAGGAAAACACAGAGATTTAAACGATTAAATACTTAGTACGTTTGCATGTTAATCTAATGTGTTGTCTGTTGTGCTTTTTTTTCTAATATTGCGTGAAGTTGTTATAAGGACTGCTGTTTGTATAGTTTCAGGCTTACCCCGAGGATCTTGAGATATCTGTTGTTTCGAGGTCGTCTACAGATTAGCAATCATTAGATTCGCGCGAATCTCATTTTTATCCAGAGCTTGTTCTCAATTTGAAATTAATCTTTAAGACTTACTTTTAGTTGTTTTATATATATATTTCTTTTAGCTATTTGAAGTGTAACATTTCGAACTTCTTTGACTTAAACATGCTTTATTATGGTATTTACCGTATTAGTATTATACATTATCAGATATGTAGCATTATAAGTCACGAATGACCTTTCGTTCTGGCGTCTTGCCTAGATTAGTTTTCATGGAAAACGCGTTTGGTAAACGTTGTAAATTTATCTGTATTACAGTTTGATCACTTTTCTACGTGCGGTACAATACAGTAAATAATTACAAGTGGTTCTTCTAGATGTAATGAATAACTTTAGAAATTGTGCAAAAAAAAAAAGGTTTTTTGTTCTTTTTTTTTGGATATTACGTAAAAAAAGATCAACCCGTTTGCTTGTTTTAACGCAAATCTGCACAATGGGCTGTCTAGGTTGTGTCAATGGTAGGAAATGAACCTAAAATCTTTAATTTATGAACCCTAAAACTTGCAGCTTGTGTGATGAAGACGCTGACTCGAATAAAAAATAGATTTGCGGTTTAAAATAATTTCTTTATTTGGTTTCTTCGGTATAATATTTTATGTATACTAAAGGCAATTTCAAATGAGTTACTTAAACTTATCTATAAATTATATGAAAGAAGAACGCCGTCTAATGTATTATGGGCCGGACATGTGCAGGCGGGAGGCCCAAAATTCGAGCCGTAATATGTCAGTGAACACGCTGTGCACTTTCAGCTGCGTTTGCATTATAGGACTCTCAGTAAATCCCGTTTTTCGGCTGATACCAGATAGAGCCCTTGTGGCGGTGGGTGTTGTTGGCTGGCTACCTTCCCTCTTTTCAAAGTTATGGATGATTATACCTGAGCGCCAAACTTTTCTAATTTGTTGCGTAGCTCATGTGTGCATAAGATGACGTTTTATTTGAAAATAAAAATATCTGGTGTAGTACTATACGGTGGCGCCACCGTTGGCTGAATTAATTTCTTCAGAAAAATAAATATTTTTTCCCTAGATAATTAACGCCATCTACACAGGTATTTTTCTGATTATTTATAACCTGAACTAAAGCTTACCTTTTAGAAGCAATGTCTTTATAATAGGACTAAAGATATCGGAATGTGTAACCTCTGGCTGGCGCGTCTGATTGGTCAGCTGGAGAAGAAAGATTCCTGTAACCAACTGACGTCAAAAGTATATTTCGAAGAATTATAGGAATTCCAAGTTAACAGCTCAACCACCTAGTACAGATAAAACTACATTTCTTAAGCCTTGTGAAACAAAAAAGCATATATTTTTCTAATATACTTTAGACTTCTTCTAACACTCTAGGTATATCTAAAATGTACAAAATCTTGTATTCCAGACGTGTATCACAAAGTGTGTGTGTGTGGTTTTATGAGGTAAAATAATGTGCATTGTATTTTGGTTTAATCTACTACTTATTAACAATGATTTTTTTATTCTGTTTCTAAAAGATATTTTACTCTCACTGTTTTCTAATTTTATTGCATGTTTTTTGCTGCATTCCGTAAGGGAAACGCCCCCCCCCCCCGTGGCTCAGTGTTACATTTGTAGACTTATAACGCTAAAAATCAGGTTTCGATACTTGTGGTGGGCACAACTCAGATAGCCCATTGTATAGCTTTGTGCTTAAGAATAAAAAAACAAAAACAAAAAATAGTTGTGGTTTTAATTTGGAGTTATACTAACTATATATGAAAAACTAGAGTAAATTTTTAAACTCTGCCCCCCCCTCTCCCACACCAATGGGCCAACTTTAAATTTACATACTTACAACGCTAAAATCCGGATTTGGACTCACCGCGGTTGACGTATGCAAATAGCCCATTGTGTACCTTTGCGTTAAATAAAATAGAAAGAAAGCGTTTTTTCTTATATTCAAGTTTAAATTTATTTGCCCGTCTCATTCTAGAGATAACTACAGTGACGTCACATTTTAACGTGGGCTTCACTCTCGTCGTCGAGCTTACAAGACAAGATAAAAAAAAGTAGTTAAAAGTGGCCCCGGAATTTATTTTATGGTATTCTGATATAATCAATGACACTAACACGCAGTTAGGAAACCTATCTGATCCTGTTTTCTCATGGATTTTTTACCAAAAGTTTACAAATTTAACAGCAGTATACACATGTTGCGACAGTCGGGAGCCATCAGCAATGGATGATGCGCCCCACCCCCATCCCTACCACCCTCCTTCTTTACTGTTCGCAAAACAAACTACACAATTTAAGATTTTTGCCCAATGACAAAATCAGGCGACGTAGAAATGGAATGTCTAAGGTACAACACATAGACCACTGACAAAACCACTTAGCAGCTGAGGGGAAAACGATCCTTAAAAAAGATATTGGTCACGATTGCGTGTAAGTAAGCAGCTTCCTTCGGGTTTCTAGGTAATATTGCGGGAGCAAGGTGTATAAGAAACATTGGGCAATTAATAAGACCAAGATTCTTGAAATTTTGTGTTCTCGTTGACGTTTAGAGAGAAGTCCACGATGGTTCGTTCGTTTTATGTATTGACTGTAAGAGAGGAACACAGTGTAGCCTTTCAAGGAAATGTTATAACAACCTTTCGAACAAAGTAATCAACTCAGTCTCAATGTGCACTGTGATCCGATTAAATAGTGTAGAGAAGCTTGTTCGGTAAATATTAACTTGGGGAAAAGTTTCGATTAATGTGGGGGTGATAAATTAATGTTTGTTAGTAAATTTGGATCTACAGCTCTTCTACGCAGCATAGTCATCACTTGACAGACTTTGTTTGTTTAAAGTTAAGCACAAAGCTACACAATGGGCTATCTGTGCTCTGCCCACCACGAGTATCGAAATCCGGTTTCTAGAGTTGTAAGTCCGCAGACTTACAGCTGTGCCACTGGGGAGCAACAGACCTTGTACAGCTGTAAACTCTATGATACCTGATAAATAAACCTGCCAGTCTGTGTCATTCTTTAATTGTTTTAGTTGCTTACTTAGATAGTTTATTAAATGATTTTTATATCAGAAATTTCACGAAAAGCTACATAAAGGGCTATTTACTCACAGCCGACCAGCGGGCAGCTATAGTCAACAGCATCCGCCTCCAACTCTTGGTGTTTGACTGGTGTTTGTAAGTGTACAGATTTACAAAACTAAATCCGGGGTTCGATTCCCCGCGTTGGACTCAGCAGATAGCCCGATGTGGCTTTGCTTTATAACAAACAAACAAAGACTGTTACTCTTATAGCACACCCACTGCCCCCAGAGGACGAAGCATTTGCTTGTCGCAACGGGTTGCGAACCATAAACTCTGAAATTCATAGTTCGAGCACGCTGTCACTCCCGGCGAGAACCAAAGGAGCTTGAGAAACAGATTAAATGGGAATAAGTAGATACATTGATTACTTTACCTAAACTAAAATATTATTCCGTTCAATGCAATATTTCTTCGTTTGAAAATATTTTAAATATTAGAGTTCGACAATTCAAAAAAGAGAAAGCAGCTCCCAAAATATTGAAATTTTGGGGTCTGTCCCTGAATCCAAAACGTCTTAAACTATAACTGTGTGATTCAATCAAGGCTGTGGTCTGTCCATATCAGCTTATTGGCGTTATTTGTTTCTCACACCACTGCTGACGTAGCACACGGTAAGGTATAGTGCGTTTCTGACTTTCATTAAAGTGTTTTCATTGGAAATCATAGATAGACAAATGAGTCTGTGAAGGTGTATAAATTCGTATTTGTTGCCTTCCAGGTGTACATCCGCTAACGTTCTTAAGAAAGAGGTCATGTACAAGTGAAATTGGTTAAATAATTCACGAGCAAGAGAAGATTGATGACTTGCAAACCCGAATCAAGTTGATTCGTATGGCCTATTTCAAGGACAAAGTTGTTTGAAGTGTTGACTCCGAAAAACTGTTTTGAAGATTTACATGGCAATACCTCGTTCATTTCGTCTTCGAATTTTAAATTATGTCATCCATATTTATCATTCGTCGTGTAGTTAGGAAGCTTGAATAAGTACTTTATTTTTATTTCGCCTTATACTTAATAGGCTTTGAAAGATTGAAGTGACTTTCAAGAGGGTTTATTCTAGAAATGTATATTATTGTGAATGGGTACATTTTGCATAAATATAACCGCTGTTTTAAAAATGGCTACGCGGTGAGGTAAATGTATACCATATTAGGTAAAACCTGTATACTTGAGCTGATATCACATTCTTCTTAAAATTGCTTAGTTTTTAGTTGCATATTCATTTTTCTTATTTCACAATCTTTGCTAAAGCAGGACTGTAATGGTACATGTCATTATGAATTGCGTACGGTAAACCCATGTCTCAATACGTTCCTAAGTTAATTTCAACTTTATAAATATTTATGAGCATTGTCCTAAGATTGTTCATCATATATTTGTAGCTTTCGAGATCGAAGTAACGAAATAAAATAATTAGGTAATTTTAAACCTATGTAAATAACACTAGCACTCCCATTTACTGCAACTTAATCCTGACATCATTATCGTTGGCTTTCTTATAAAATAATCTATAAGAAATAAAGGCGGAAAAGGCATGCATTCAATCATTAGGAGCCGCAATGTCCAAGTTTTGCCCTAAAACGTATAAAATCAAAACTGAAACCAAATTACTTAATCATCTTGATCGCTTGTGTATATTCTCGACTGATGTTTTAGGTCAACATTATCACGAATCTGTCGATCACATCTGTATAAAGAGAATGCATTCAAAAACGTGAACAAACCTTCTTTGTGACCGTGAAAACACAAACAAGAAACAATACAGATGGAGGTTTGTTTTGTTAATTAACATTTAATCACGTTTGCTTGAAAAGTTCTTAATAAAGTACAGTTATTAAAAAACAAGATAAACAACAACAACGAATAAAGAAAAGAATCACACAGCTATTACGTGACAAATATAGCTAGCCAATTAAACTGGCGTGAGTTTTTATATGCTTAGAACAAAAAAATATCCATTCTTTCTTTTTCAAATTGAATGTCTTTGTTAACCTATTTATTGAAGAGTTTCCTCGTAATTCATTTATCACCAGTTTTATTTGTCGATTCGAAATCAGTATTCAAGTATTCAGTAGTTAGTTAGTATTCTGTTTAGTTCAACACGTGATTTAGAAGTAAAATCAAATAAATTTTGGTAAGGGGCAACATTGTTTGTTATGGATTTCGCGCAAAGCTACACGAGGGCTATCTGCGCTAGCCGTCCCTAATTTAGCAGTGTAAGACTAGAGGGAAGGCAGCTAGTCATCACCACCCACCGCCAACTCTTGGGCTTCTCTTTTACCAACGAATAGTGGGATTGACCGTCACATTATAACGCATGTTTGATGTGACGGGGATTCGAACCAGCGACCCTCAGATTGCGAGTCAAGTGCCCTAACCACCTGGCCATGCGAACGAAAGGGCAACATAAACATCAACAAAATGCTCCAAAATCTAACTTTATGTTTCTTGAGATTGGAAGATGACTTGAGATGAAGATTACAATTTGATGATTTATTGAAGACACGGAACTAATGAAACCGCAACAACTTAATTAAGTTATACTGTTAAAGAAAAACACTAAACAATTTTAAAAAACGAACATTTGAAAGTCTGCTATGTAACTTTAAGGAACAAAATTCAGCAAAATAAAACTCTGAAATTTATCTTCTTTCTGGTGTTATATCTAACAGTTGTTCTCCATGTAATCAAGATCCTAACTGTTCTCTCAATGAGCTATCTAATTTACCGAACGTAAAAACAAAAATCTTCTAAATCAGGTTCACAATCTGCTTTTATCAGCTTTTTCGTTTCCTAAGCTTGAGCCTTAACCCTAAAACCATCACACTACTGGTCGAGAAACGGCTTATTGTTTGTAAAATATGATAATTATCGTATAATAAACCAGCTGTATCAGCTGACGAACGACCATTTTGAAGATACTCGACATAATTATTTTTTCACTAATTTTAATCAGCGAAGGCGACAAGGATCTAGTACCTGCTCCAGGTTTTGTCTCCCCCCTCCTCTATTTATAAACACTTATGAGAAATTAATT
>NW_013669363.1:84699-89134 GCF_000517525.1 Limulus polyphemus
AAGGTTAGGGTCATCCCTCTCAAAAGTACGGGGTACGGTCTCCGCCTCAGATACGCGGAAAGCCTCGGCATTGAACGCCAACCACCGGTCGAGGTATCGCCGACGGAACCTCGGCCGCGTTCCCGGAGGCGTTCTGCAGAGGCGTAAGGTACCGGTCTTCAAAGTGTGGTCCACCGCCCACTGGTGGTTCGAGAGGGTCCTTCAGGTAGTTCGGGGGTTGGTCCAAAATGCAACTCACGCGCAACACCACGGCTGAGACCATACGAGAAAACAGAACGGGTGGGGTAGGAGCGGCAGGTGGTCCGCGAGGTCTTTTGCCCCGTCGAAGTGGTTCACGGACGAAAAAGTTTGAGAACCAATGCGTTGTCATGGTTGGTATCTTCTACTGTAATGTTGATGTTTGAATTCCTTAGTGAAACGTTCCAGGTTCAGTGACTTTACACGCTTCAGCCTTGGATGATTAAGTTACACAGTATATCCTCCTGTGTAACCCATCTACATTATTTATTCTTTATTCTCGGTGATCCCTCTGTTTCAGACTTTCTTACAATACTCTTGATGAACCACAGCTTCCCTCAAAATAGTGCTTTTTTTATTCCATTAATTCGCTTCAACTTAGAAATAAAAGAGAAAAACGATGCTATAGCGACTACTTAAACAAAATAATGAAATTTCAGAAATATCTTTTTGAAGCCTTAGCTTTCCAGTCGATGAGGGCTCTCATCAGAGGCGCAAGTCAAACAATAGAATGGATAACGATACATCAGTCGTGACACCTGATAAGGGTGTCGTATTGATACTCATATGTCATTACAGCAGTAAGAGGTAAATGACTTGTACTAGCAGGGTTAGAGATTTATAACATAACCAAATTATGATCATATTAAATATGAAATACTATCAAAAATGGAATTGTTGGAGGGCGTGCGTGAATTCATGAATGACAAAATAGAAAAAAAACGTTATAACAATAAACGACAGATAATTTTGCAGTTTACATTGCTGCATTTATTTCTCTGCTCACCCCACCTGGTGAAAAATATGCCAACTCCACATAATCTTCTACACAGAAGCACTATTACTGTTAATAAATAAATATATCTTCCAGGCTGTGTCCTCTACTATTGAAATGTTTGGGAACAGGAAGATAGCCTTGCGTTTGAACCAGTGACGTAGGAATCGGAGCTCGGAGCACTTTTCAATTTCTCCAAGTAAACATGCATCAAAGTTAGAAAAATTACTCTCAGGAAAAGTAGGAGAATGCATAAGAATTAATCCAGAGCCCAAGATCTTCCAGGCCATAATGCGTGCACCTGTACATCTTATGTCAAGCCCTAGATCCAGGCCATAATGCGTGCGCCTGTACACCTTATGTCAAGCCCTAGACCCAGGCCATGATGCGTGCGCCTGTACACCTTATGTCAAGCCCTAGACCCAGGCCATAATGCGTGCGCCTGTACACCTTATGTCAAGCCCCAGACCCAGGTCATAATGCGTGCACCTGTACACCTTATGTCAAGCCCTAGATCCAGGCCATAATACGTGCACCTGTACACTTTATGTCCAGCCCTGTACCCAGCCCATAATGGGCGCACCTGTGCACCTTATATCAAGCCCTGGACCCAGGCCATAATGGGTGCACCTTATGTCAAACCCTGGACTCTGGCCATAATAGGTACGCCTATGCACCTTATGTCAAGCTCTGGACTCCGGCCATAATGGGTGCGCCTGTGCACTTTATGTCAAGCCCTGGACTCCGGCCATAATGGGTGTGTCTGTGGTGCACATTCCCTCGCTCGGTCAAATAAACCTTGCCTCCCCCTCCCCCCACTCTTAATTTACATTCTACATCTCTGGTCTGAACGGTGTTTACTAATACAGAGACTGGTTGCTTGATTTGTTTTGTTGACACGTGTCAACAATACATGACAAGCACTCAGTCACTGAATTAGTAAACATCGTTCAGGAATAAGACTATCTTCCTGTTCCTAAACAGTTATAGTTGTCACAAAACATTAACATTTGGCATGTTATGTTTAACACTTTTTCAAGTAGAAGCAAAGTGTGCAATGGTATTTTAACCATACTATGTCCGCCATATCCATTTCTGATGACACATTTCGCCAGAGCTCATCAGGCCGGCTGGGACACAGCAAACACATTAGTGGTCGGAACACTATTTACATTTATATAACCATGCTTCGCCAGTATAGAAAAGGCGTTCACACCATATCAGTTGTCTTAAATACAAAACTTTCTATATCATACGTGTGATTTGATGTTTCAGTTGATACATTTACCCAATGTAAACATTTTGTATTGATGAAATGTTGTAGTTGATCATGCATGTTTCACATGACAAGTATAGGTTTGAACCCATGATCTCTTTAGGGTATTTGTAACTAATGGCGGTAAAGCAGGTTGAACTATTTACCGTCAAGGGTAAAGCTCTCCCCTTCCCTCGTAAAAAAGCGGATTTGGGCCTTGGCTACTTTTCTCTTTATGTTTTGGCGTGAATAATCTCTATTACGCTGTTGCTCTTCGAGTTCTTTACGGCCGGATCAAACATTCTGTCTTCTGATTGTATACATCGCAATCTTAGGCTTAGAGTTAGCTCATGGCTTAGTACAGAGGTCTGTCACAGTTTTACCACTCAGTCCTTTTGCAATGCCCTTCCCCAATGGCACAGCGGTATGTCAGTGGATTTACAACGCTAGAAACCGAGTTTCGATACCCGTGGTTGGCAGAGTACAGATAGCCCATTGTGTAGCTTTGTGTTTAATTACAAACAATCAAACCTTTTGCAATTTTAACGGCAACAAAAGTCCTTTCCTTTTTTGACATATATGATGCAAAATGGGTGGAAGGAAGAATGAAGTCCATACGAGCAGCCAAGTCCTCATAGTTCTCACTGCCACTTGTCAACGTGAAAATAAATAAATAAATAAACGTAAAGTCCAGGTGAAAAAAGTAAATAAATAAACGTAAAGATCATCACTCACACAACAGAAGATGAGAACAGTCCATTTCAATTACTCATCAGGCTTCACACGAAGATATTTACATAAGCTGATACCATCTTCGTATCCATACCATTTTTATTATATTGTACATGAGCTTTTTCATTGGATTCAAAGTAATTCTTTAATAACAAGTGTTTAGTCACTTCCAGTGAATTGCTCCTGCCTTCTGTCTGGTTTTGGAAATATGATGTCTGAAACGCCGTCTCCAAAACCAGACAGAAGGCAGAAGCAATTCACTAGGTAAATATTAACATGTCAACACCCTGCCTAAAATAACTGAACGTATTAAATCCAGTTATCAAGTTTATTCAAATGATCTCCTCCACAGCTGTTTACTTCATCTCAGATAGTTAGTTGGAAGAACATTAATGTGTCTACATTTAAAATAAAACTGTTGTGTCTTGGATGAAAAAAGAGTTTTCCAATCAAAGATTATACTGTTTTATTTATAAAGGTACTAACACGTTCTGTAGTAGTCCTACAACTGCATATTATAGGCCTTCCAAGAATACCAAATTCGTGGATTTGGGGAAGTAAATAGAACATTATAAACTGGTATCCTGGTGTTGTAGAAAAAGCATCGATTATTTAGTGATTGAACACAGACATTTTTTTTTTTTTGACAATTTGCAGCAGTAGTTCCTTTGAGAGGATCTGAACAAGGATTGGTCAATGTTTCCTTGGCTATGTTTTTGTAAAACCTAATGTTATGTAGCTGTCACATTCCTTTGTTGCTATGTTTATACGTCATCATTAACCTTGTTGTTAATACAAGTCATTCCCATCTTATATCTATAACGTAGTATTAGCAACAGTATGTTACATTTATCATACGTCATATCATAAATCATGAATTGTTTTCGTGTTTTATTTAATAGTTATAAAACATTCTACCAATTCTATTGTTCTATTTGTGCGTCTGATAATGAGTTGAGATAAGGCTTCAATTTTCTTTCATCTCACGTGGGATGGTATAAACTTATTATCTGCCAGTGAATCCATGACTTCTTGGGATACTTTTGGGTATGAGAATTGACAAAGCATTCTACATTCTCCCGGAGTTTTGAAAAGTTTTTTTATTTCACGCTGCTCTAGAACTTGGTTCGTGACATCAAACAGATACTAAAAAACATCTAAAACGAGGAGGCATTAATTAATTGTATGCATTTCACTATCCACAAAACTCCAGTGTTAGTAATAATGAAAGCAGCTTACTCTCCCTCAAACTACAAAACTATTGTAGAAGTAATAGTAAAAGTATCACACTATCCACTAAATTACAAAACTCCAGTGTTAGTAATAATGAAAACATCTTACTCTCCCTCAAACTACAAAACTATGGTAGAAGTAATAGTAAAAGTATCACACTATCCACTAAATTACAAAATTCCAGTTTTCATTATTACTAACGG
>NW_013669363.1:89826-92605 GCF_000517525.1 Limulus polyphemus
ACTATGGTAGAAGTAATAGTAAAAGTAGCACACTATCCACTAAATTACAAAACTCCAGTGTTAGTAATAATGAAAGCATCTTACTCTCTCTCAAACTACAAAACTATGGTAGAAGTAATAGTAAAAGTAGCACACTATCCACTAAATTACAAAACTCCAGTATTAGTAATAATGAAAACATCTTACTCTCTCTCAAACTACAAAACTATGGTAGAAGTAATGGTGAAAGTATCACACTATCCACTAAATTACAAAACTCCAGTATTAGTAATAATGAAAACATCTTACTCTCTCTCAAACTACAAAACTATGGTAGAAGTAATTGTGAAAGTATCACACTATCCACTAAATTACAAAACTCCAGTGTTAGTAATAATGAAAACATCTTAAATTCCACGAATTACAAAACTTTTGTATAAATAATAAAGAACACGTCTCATATTCTCTGATTACAAAAATGTAATACAAGTAATAAGGGAAAATATCTCACATTTCAGAAATTACAACAATATATTAATAATAATAAAAAAACGTCTCGTGTTCTGTAATTAGGAAACTGTAATATAAGTAATAAAATAAACCATCTTAAATTTCAGAAATTACAAAAACTTTTGTATTAATAATAAAAAAAGTTATCACACTTTCCAAAGAAACACGAAAGATCCTCATTACTAATGCTTCCCAAAATGCTTATTACTGTTATTACTAAAAATGGAAAACATCGTACTTTCAATCTCTTATGAGTGGGAACAAATATATTTTTTATTTCAATGTCCATTCATTTATTTCAAACAGCTTTGTTTACTTTCCATGATATTGTACCTTCACTGTAAAACAAGAACATTTTCAGTAAAATTCGGATAAATTAGAAATTTCTTTGAATTTATAAATGATATCCCATTATTTACCGCTTTCTACACTTTAAATTTTTTTAAACAAAGATACATAATTCCAATACAAATACAATGTTTTGTAATAAAATAATAAAGAATAAAATGTTTTACATTTACACGATTAAAAAAATACTTATTAAAGCCGCCTAAAAAAACTATATGTTTCAACATTTTTCTACGTCATTTTCAGGAGTTTATAAATGTAATTTGTTCGTTTGTAATCAAGCATAAAGCTATACAATGGGCTATACTGTGCTCTGCCCACCATGATTATCGAAACCCGGATTCTAGCGTTGTAAGTCTGCAGACATACCGCTGTGCCACTAGGGGGCTGTAAATGTAAAATGTAGATCATTCATACAGTGTTTTATACATAACATTATTACTATTAAAAAATAAATCAGAAATATATTTCATTTGTTGGTACACATTTTTCACAGTTAAAATTCCGTGAGTATTTTTGAGTGGATTTAGGGAAATGTGTCTTTTGATTGAACTCATTTAAAAAGACAACACTGTTCTTATTACTTTTGGAAGAGAATGACGCAGATGTATGTGTTGAACAAAAAAAAAAAAAACGCCTTGTGATAAATTAAGAAAAAAGGTCTTAATACCTGAAAGTCTAGACCAGAGGCTTCCAACTTAACAATATTGTTACGGCCTCACTGACACTGTTTGACCCCAGTTTGGAATTCCCTGGTCTAGATAACTAAACATTTACCCCAATAACCACTAAGATTGACCTAAGAGGGAATGTGTGGAGAAATATTTACAAGTAAACGTTGTGTGTACTGAAAAGCTTACAACAATAAATGACATAGTTTTATGACATCTTTATGACTTCGTTGAGATCCGTGTTACTGAGCTGGCTCAAATCCCGTTTAGTGACTCAAATTTAAATAGAAATATTTTATGAGTTATAATAAAGCCTGTGTGTCTATGTATTTATATATACATGTTTTTCAAGCATAAGACAAAAACATAATAATTATAGGCGATCCCTTTTACAACTGCTTTATTGACATCTTACCCTGTTATATATATATATATATTTATTTATATGTATATTACACCTACATATACAACACTGAGTAACTTACATTGAGTAATTTTGTTTATTTGTTTGTTTATGTCACTAATCGTGATCTAAATAAATCTTATTTTAAGATAATGTACAATAAAACATTTCATAAACATTCTGTTTATCTAATAACTAGAACATTTTTTCAATAGCTATGAAAGAAAACGTTTAATAATGTTTGTTTATGACAGCTCAAATCATTCCTTATTCAAACCACAGAAAATACTCCAAAAATTATAAATAAAAAAATCTTATTTCTTCACATTTTCATTCTACATACTTATCCCCCCCCCCTCTATAAATCAGGCCCGGAATGGCCAGGTGGTTAGGGTGCTCAAGTCGCAATCTGAGGGTCGCGGGTTTGAATTCCCGTCACACCTAACATGCTCGCCTTTTCAGTCGTGGGGGCGTTATAATGTGACGGTCAATCCCACTATTCGTTGGTAAAAGAGTAGCCCAAGAGTTGGCGGTGAGTGGTGATGACTAGCTGCCTTCCCTCTAGTCTTACACTGCTAAATTAGGGACGGCTAGCGCAGATAGCCCTCGTGTAGCTTTGCACGAAATCCGTAGCAAACAAACAAACTTTGAGACTAATAATGGTTGGAGACGGCTTGAATGGGTAATGAAGAAAACTTTAATATAAGTTCAATATAACAGCAAATGTACAACGTTTCGACAAGGTTTTGTCATTATCAGGTACAAGTAATTTACACTGACATATATATATATACAGTATTGAATAAAGAGGTCACATGACCAGATACTGTTGTTAAACTTAATGGAGGTATCTTGGCACACTCAAAGC
>NW_013669363.1:98455-106203 GCF_000517525.1 Limulus polyphemus
AATTCTACCCAGGAAAAAAAACAAAATATAAAACATTAAACATACAAATTGTTAAACCTACAAATAGAATCACTTGTCTGAGGAAAGAAACTAACATACAACTCTTTATAAAAAAAAAGTGAGTCTCACAAATCACACTGGAAGGAAAATAATGGTCTACCGTAAATCTTCTTGTACAGATACAGTTGGTTGGTTAAAGAGGACCTAGAGAGCTTACATATGTGGGCCAACATTACTCGATAAGTCACTTTTAATTTATTTTTATTTCAATTGGTCACTGAGCACTTATTCACGTGAGCTGATACATTACTCCCATCTCCCCATGTACAGTTCTCTAGGGGGGTAATGATGGTGTGCTGGGCCACGTAGTGGTGTATAGATTCGAGCATACTCATCTTCGTAAGAACCTAGACCGTCCGAACCTGAAAAACAGAACGTTGGTGTTTTTACATATGTTTATCAGAAAGTGCGTGAAAGACAACTTTATACACAGCTGGACTTGGCGGATTTTATTTGTAATTCGTTAATTTCCAGCCTTTCTTATTTTTCATTATTGAACTTTAAGTGAAAGCCCTCAAGATATGTGCACGTAATAAACAGATACATAAAATATTTTTACTCGAAAATACTACAACTCTTAAGATCACTCGTACAGAATGAAGTATCACACTATCCCAACAGCTATTGGATATAAGTTACAGAGTTCTGAAACAGAAACATTACTAGTAGCTGGTATCCATAACACTGGCTTTGTTTATCGCTTGGTGTCGAGAATAACAACAGATTTGTTTTAATCATGCTGAATTACAGAATCAAATGGTTTCGATTTAGTCTTTGCCTCGTGGCTTTTAAGCTTCTTTTACATTATACTATCTTCTTTAACTGATGCAAAAACAGCTTAAGTCTGAGATTTCACTTGTATTAAGTATCATTAAACGTTTCATTTAAGATGAAACATTTCTCGACAGAACACGAGAAATGTTTCATCTTAAACACCTAAACTCGAGTTAAAGTGTTCTGTCGAGAAATGTTTCATCTTAAACACCTAAACTCGAGTTAAAAACAGAGCACTTTAACTCGAGTTTAGGTGCTTAAGATGAAACATTTCTCGACAGAACACTTTAACTCGAGTTTAGGTGTTTAAGATGAAACATTTGTCAACCAAGCGCTTTAATTCGAATTTAGATAAACAAAGAGTACATATTAAACCTCAGTGAAGAATTGAGTATTTTCTACGAAACCACGTAAAAGGCATAATAACTGTCTGTTACGAGTAAGTTGTGTAATAACTATGTCTGTTACGAGTAAGTTGTGTAATAACTATGTCTGTTACAAGTCAGTTGTGTAATAACTATATCTGTTACAAGTAAGTTGTATAATAACTATGTCTGTTACAAGTCAGTTGTATAATAACTATATTTGTTACCAGTCAGTTGTATAATAACTATGTCTGTTACAAGTCAATTGTATAATAACTATGTCTGTTACAAGTAAGTTGTATAATAACTATGTCTGTTACAAGTCAGTTGTGTAATAACTATATCTGTTACAAGTAAGTTGTATAATAACTATGTCTGTTACAAGTCAGTTGTATAACACAACTTAACTGGTGTTCTCTTACTTGTACATGAAAAAGTTTTGGGTGTTATCAAAAACGTAGTAAAATAAAATAACTTAAGAAGATCTCGCTTTATTCGTTATACCTGTAGAGGTCCTAAGTTAACAGAGAGTTTAAAATCAGCGATAGAAAAGTTCAAGAAAGCTGACCTAAACTGATGTGGTACGTAGCTTTTTCCTGAGATCTGAGGAGGCTCAAGTAACTGGAACTGTGAGTTTTTCTGATGGGTTCCACACTTTTTTTCGAGTAATTTGGCACCCTGGCTTTGAATCCACAGTAGTAAGGGTCGTCTGAAAGATGAAATTTTTAAGGTTAACTTTCAAATCAAACACATCACAATATGGTTTAGTTTGTTTGAAATTTTCCGCAAAGCTACACGAGGGCTAAATATGCGCCAGCCGTCCTTAATTTAGCAGTGAAAGAGTAGAGTGAAGGCAGCTAGTCAATACCATCCACTGCCAACTCTTGGGCTACTCTTTTACCAACGAATAGTGGGATTGACCGTCACATTATAACGCCCCACGGCTGAAAAGGCGAGCATGTTTGGTGGGACGGGGATTCGAACCCACGACCCTCAAATGGCGAGTCGAGCGCCCTAACCACTTGGCCATGCCGGGCCAAGTAAATAGTCTCCAGGTTCGAAACGATTGACATAAGATAAGGGGAAAAAAATCTTAAAGGATTCTATCCGTTAGTCTACATAATTAAGCCTAGTTCATCAGATAAATATTTTCTCAAAACGTTTTCGTTTTCGTTAGAGTTAAAAATTAAAAAGTTCCACGAAATGGGAAGAATATTGATCAAAACATACTTTGTCAAGATGAATAATTTTTAATTCGTCTTGCGAATAATTTCGCATTTCAATATATTTTATATATGTTATTTTGGAAATGTTTAACATTTAACAATATTAACTGAAAGGGAAACCAAACTATGCAAGTTCTAATAATAATAATAATAATTTTTATACTCTAAATTGTAGATTGTTTGTTTGTTGTGAAGCTGCATAACGGGCTGTTCATACTCTGTTATTTATATGTTATTTTGGAAATGTTTAACATTTAACAATATTAACTAAAAGGGAAACCAAACTATGCAAGTTCTAACAATAATAATAATAATTTTTATACTCTAAATTGTAGATTGTTTGTTTGTTGTGAAGCTACATAACGGGCTGTTCATACTCTGCTCGTCGCGGGTATCGAAACTCAATTGTAAGCGTTATAAGTCCAATTATTTACCGCTAAGCCGGGGAGCGCGAGGGGTAAGAGGGTAAGACATTTCACTACAAATATCAAATATTATTTTTGTTCTCAAGTTCTTCCAAATAAAATACTTTTTGATACACAGTTATTGGAATTTACTCGTATCTGTAAGACGCTACTGGCAACTATAGATAGCAGGATGTACAGAAAAAAAACAAGAAAAATGGATTACGACCAATAAATAAGACATTTTATCACAGTGTATCTAAATATTTTACAACAGAAACAAAGACATTTTTTATCTCATAAGTTACTTTTTTTTTATGTTAACCCAGAGACTGTGAACCTATGGCACGCAAGGTTATCTCCTCTGCCACGCAGTAATGCCACGCCCGTTCAGGAAAAAAAAAATCGACTTTTATAATGAGGCCAAAATAATACGGGTTTCTAAGTGCTGTAAGTGGGGTGGCGTGTGTTATGAAACGTTCAGTATGCATTTTATACAGAAGTCATGTGACCAAAGTTCTTGGCGGAGGCCTGACACTGAAGCTACCACTAAACGTTTTGGGAGTACAAGTTTGGCAGTTAGTAATAAAAACAAAAACGGTTTGAATCTCTGTATTAACCACTCTCTTTAAAATGGTACTAAAACAAAAAATATTATTAATTAATTAAAGAACGCATAACATCTGCGTTAAATGCTTCAAAAATTCGATATCTAGACGAAAGTGTAACTGTTTGCTTTTCTTGGGGTGGGGACATGACATTCAGTTCCAAATATTATAACTGTGTGTGGCGACACGGTTCAGATTGTGCATCACATTCAGCTACAAATATACTCAACTCTGTGTAGCGACACGGTTCAGATTGTGCATCATATTCAGCTACAAATATACTCAACTCTGTG
Source organism: Limulus polyphemus (assembly GCF_000517525.1). Classification (NCBI taxonomy): domain Eukaryota; kingdom Metazoa; phylum Arthropoda; class Merostomata; order Xiphosura; family Limulidae; genus Limulus; species Limulus polyphemus. The sequence continues at coordinate 102,186 of NW_013669363.1, forward strand.
TAGCGACACGGTTCAGATTGTGCATCATATTCAGCTACAAATATACTTAACTCTGTGTAGAGACACGGTTCAGGTTGTGTATCACATTCAGCTACAAATATACTTAACTGTACGTAGCGACACGGTTCAGGTTGTGCATCACATTCAGCTACAAATATACTTAACTGTACGTAGCGACACGGTTCAGGTTGTGCATCACATTCAGCTACAAATATACTTAACTCTGCGTAGCGACACGGTTCAGGTTGTGTATCACATTCAGCTACAAATATACTTAACTGTACGTAGCGACACGGTTCAGGTTGTGCATCACATTCAGCTATAAACATACTTAACTGTGAGTGGCGACACAGATCAATTATATCTAGGCTCTAATCGTTCTTTCTGGTTCTTGTAAAATAAATTATCGAAGACATTAATTTAGTGTAATATTTAAGTAAATTTTTTAAGTCAATACCGTATATGCTCTCTTTAAATGGCCTTCAGATACTGTTGTTGTTGTGCAAATGTCACGCGCAAGAGTGATTTTGTGGGTATTTTACTGTGGAATGTAAAACATTAACACGTTGCAGGAAATAATACGCACAGACTCGTTTATTTTTAATTCGTTTACTTTATGAACTTAGTGCTTCGGCATACATGTACTTTTTATGTTGTTGTTGTTATTACTATTTGAGATTTTCGTGCAAAACTATCAAAGGGCTACAAGCACAAAGTTGCCTCTAATGTTTAAATGATATTCCAACGAGAGGGCAGCTGGTCAAGACCACCCACCTCCAAATACATGGGCTACTCTTATCTGGCCGAAAAAAAAGGAGAGAGAGAGAGATGACTGTTACACTTATGGTGCAGCCATGAAACAAACGTACGCAGCCTGTTTTTTTTTGTGAAAACATTTAGTAAACCACAAATACTCAGATTCACAATAGGGGTACGCTAACCATTAGGCCATGCCATGCCCTATAATTCTTAAACTTTAAAAAACGAACACACTTACCGTAGGTGCTCGACTTTCTGCTGCGGCCATTCTGCGGTAATGGCGCCAGTTTGGCTTTATTTTCGTCATGGTCGTCTTCGTAGTCGGGCTAATATCCAAAGGAGTGTGGATTAGAAACACGAAAATAATTTGAAAAATCATTAGATTTGCTAGATGGGACATTATATGAAATAACAACTCATATAAAGCGATGGAATCTAAGCCTTTACCTTTGCAAAAGATACATTTATTTTACACAAATGTTTACAGTTCTGTGCTATCAGTCTCGTTACATAAATTTACAACTTACTGTAGGCACTGCAAAGTGTAACAGGTCACGTGGTGGTAGCTTAGGAGGTTTTTCGCGTGAACTGTTGTAGTTACGTGATACGTTGTTCATAATATTCGATGGTATACTATAAGGATTCTCTTCGGGAGCCTGGAGGCGACCTCTTTCAAATAAACTCGCTAAACTGGGAGCGCTACGCCTTTTGGAAACTGGAAAATAAAACATTTTAAGAAATTCGTTAATTCGAATCAAATAAAAAATATGCAGTGTAGTTTGGCCATAATTTACGAATTCCAATTTTTTAAATTCCACATGCATATTTCTTAAGCCTTGTTTCAAGTTCTTTTGCTATACTTTCGAATAAATCCGATTTTTTTAAAAGACGATTTTAGTGAATTTTAGTGTTAATGTTCGTCTTTTTTTTTCAACTTGACTAATCCCAACGATGACGTTGTTGAAGCTCCGAAAATTTAGAAAAAAAATTAAGAAAGATTTAGAAAAGGTAGATTAGTTGTGTTTCTATCGGACTGGAATTTGTGTAACGTTTTATATTTTCCTCTTAAATTAATTTGTTCATCAGAATTAATTTCAACGTTTATTCTATTACACTACTTAACCTCTTTCACAATGCTTATTTTGAAAAAAAATGTGAGACAACATCCATATTTACAAGAGCCTATATATAACGAATCCTTTTAAATGATATTATTACGCCGAGCAATTGAAAATCTGAATAATTAGGCCTAAATCTTTAAGCCTAAAATGACGAAACATAACGAACATGACATCTTTAATAATAATTTAAATATGATTACAAAATGATAAGACACGTTGAAATCACTAAGAATAAGAAAATACGCCTTAGCCATTAATAATTAAGGATTTCTTTCATCAACTTTTATATTTTTATAACATTTGAATATTTGAAGTAGATCTCGGAAGAAGTAGATTTCAGTGTAGAGTGCATACAGAAAACCACCAGACTGAAAAAGAGCAAAGAATCGGGTTAAAGTTCAGACCCGCGCGTGAGTCATGCAATCCTTTACAAAATTCATTGCTCACCTTGTTCGTATACTGGATAAGGAATTCGGAGCTGATGTTCTGAAATACATTTATTAACACTTTTAGAACCCACCTTATTAATCTGTCACTGACAAAAATATACAACAGTCACTAGTACAATCGCTAAGCAGCATCAGCATAGTGCTTGTAATCATGTCAGTTCCATGTTATTCTTATAATAACGTGTTCAGTTCCAAGTGTATTCCCATGATAATGTGCTCAGTTTTATGTGTATTCCCATAATAGCGCTCTCAGTTCTATGTGTATTCCCATAATAGCGCTCTCAGTTCTATGTGTATTCCCACAATAGCGCTCTCAGTTCTATGTGTATTCCCATAATAGCGCTCTCAGTTCTATGTGTATTCCCATAATAGCGCTCTCAGTTCTATGTGTATTCCCATAATAATGCACTCAGTTCTATGTGTATTCCCATAATAACGCACTCAGTTCTATGTGTATTCCCATAATAGCGCTCTCAGTTCTATGTGTATTCCCATAATAGCGCACTCAGTTCTATGTGTATTCCCATAATAGAGCACTCAGTTCTATGTGTATTCCCATAATAACGTCATCGGTTCCATATGTATTCCACTAATAATGTGCAAGTTATTTCCCACCCTTTTATGACGTTTGAGTTTTGTACATAGATATTCATTGTGGAATACCACAGAAGTACTTACCTAGTGGGATATTTATGAAAAAGTAACTGGTATATTCTGAAATAACTGCAAGTTGACCTAACTGTAGGAACAAAAACTAAAGTGTGTTTGCACACTATTTTTTTGTCTGTGCTGATAAGCGTTTTTAGAAAATATTCAGTTACTGTGATAGCCCTTACAACACACGTTTCTTCTACAGAATGAAGGATGAACCCCACGTTCCCAACGCATTTGCAGGAATATAACTTTCTAAGTCCACTATGAAGCTCTATTACCTGAACAAACATAAGTGCAAAAGAAACATCTGACCTAATGTAAATTTTGAGCCATGGTAAAAGCCATGGTAATTACATAGACATCTATAAGTAGTCTTTTGTGCATCGTTAATTTGTTCCATTAAAATCACTGTAAAATGTAAAAGGTAATTAATTCCGAGTGATATAACGAGAAAGAAGATTCTGAGACACCAGAGCCATGACACATATATATAAATTCACATTTCTAGTACAAATCGTTAACCTCAAAAACCACGTTGAAGTATGAGTGACTTCCTAAATTGAAGCTAAGTACAGCACCTTAGAAGTCAATCAGAGATAACTTACTTGGTGGCAGTTTAGACTTCAACATATCCAAAGCTACAATGTTGATGATCATTATCCAGCAGGGACAATCAAGGAGCTCAGCAGAATCTTTAACAAACGCCACAGTAGAGATGCACTGACTCTCCAGTTTCCTGCGATCTGGATAAGCTCTTTTTAACTCTCTTGAAATATTTTCTTGAAACTTCTTCATGTGAAACAGCTAGCAAGAAAATGTTTTGATCTCTTGTTACCTTATAACTGATTTTATATATATTATATATAGGCAAACAGTTGTTACCTTATAACTGGTTTTATATATATAGGCAAACAGTTGTTACCTTATAACTGATTATATATATATATATATAGGCAAACAGTTGTTACCTTATAACTGATTTTATATATAGATATATATAGGCAAACAGTTGTTACCTTATAACTGATTTTATAT
>NW_013669363.1:107074-112178 GCF_000517525.1 Limulus polyphemus
TTTATATATATAGGCAAACAGTTGTTACCTTATAACTGGTTTTATATATATAGACAAACAGTTGTTACCTTATAACTGGTTTTATTTATATATATATAGACAAACAGTTGTTACCTTATAACTGGTTTTATTTATATATATATAGGCAAACAGAATTCAAACAGTATGTTTAGAAAGGAAATATAAAACTATCATAGTTTTTTACTCAAATGGATTTCTGAAAATTTTGAAGTTCGGTGAAACTTAACTATATGGCATTGGCGTAGCCAAGGGAAGGCCATGCCCCCCCCCCTAGGGCTTGTATTTTTAATTTTCACCAGCAAATAATAAAGTTTATATATTATAAAGATAAATTTTGTTTGTTTGGAATTAAGCACAAAGCTACACAATGGGCTATATGTACTTTGCTCTCCACGGGTATCGAAACCCAATTTCTAGCGTTGTAAGTCCCGCAGCATACCGCTGTGCCACTGGGGGGCATAGAAATATATATAGAAATTATATGCAAATATGAATGTTAAGACTTGCCCCTCCCTGCAAATTCCTGGATACGCCACTGCTCTATGTTAAAAACATTTCGACTACTTAGAATAACACACAAAAATATTTGTTTCATTAGGTTGCTTAAATAGACTGAATTGCTGCTCAACTGTCGTAACAGTGTACGAAGCATTTAAAATGTGTTATTAAGTGGTGATTCATTACTACATTTACCTGTACTTGAAAACATTAAGAGTTTTTTGTTGTATATTTGAAATAAAAGTCACCTAGTTGTCTTTGTGAATAATTATCAAATGAAAAATAACTTGACATCAAAGTGGACTTGAGATATTGGTTTCTAAATCTACTGTCACTTTTAAGATTTCAAATAAAGAATATACAAATTTTTATGACATATTATATCATTATTATTGCTGGAAAACGCTTTTTTATGCTGTGCAAACTGTACAGAGGTTGAGCACGTTATATTAAAACGACTTTGGAGCCTCACCACATCGTTACAGTCCATGTCGTCACGTTCGGTCATGCTCTATATGACGACCGTTCATCTTGGCAATAGCTTGTAGCTTCGTTTCCATTGCAAAATACTCTGTCATAAGACTATCATGTTTAAAGCGCACCCCATTTACCTGCAGCTTTCCGTAATCCATTTATTGTACAATGATGATGATTCCCAACGTTCGTTTCAACAATCTGATCGCAGAGCAAACAATGCGTCAGGAGATTTGACCGGTATGTCTACGTATGGAATAACATGAGTACTTGTTTCATTCTCCAGTTGCTTGAGGTATGCAACGGTTGAACTGATATGTCAGGGGAAGCAATTTGTGTCGTTTTTCCAGACCAAGATCCGTCTTGATTATATTGCGTACTGTTGCCTGGGACAAGTATAAGATTTTTGCCATTGACCTTTGTGTTCTTGGATTCTCACCATTAAAAGACGTTATACTTTGCTTATTATGGCTGGGATATGTAACATGTTGCAGGTCTCTTTCTGGACGGCTCTGAAGCATCAATTTGATCCATATTTCTTTGCTTTTCAATGGCATCAGTATAAAGGCTATCCCCATCTTGGAAATCCCAAATCCCTCATTTGAACACAGCTTTATGATCTGATTGTATAAATATTTTGTGTTGGAAAAGGCTATCACATACCCTTCCAAAAAAGTGATCAATATGAAAGCCAAACAATGTCAAAATGTAGTTCTGATACATTCAATTCCATCGCAACTTTAGATGGATATGTTTGTCATGTGACTTACTGATTTGCATATTCAAAAAAATTTCAATATAACGCCTTCAACCCTGTAATATAATATAGTCTTAGAGCTATCGTTTTTTGTTTGAATGATTTATTTTTCAGATATAAAGCCTACTTACCAAAACAGTTAGAAATGTTTCAAACACAACTACCAGTTATTCAATAAGGCAAATATATTTAAAAATATATCAGATCTTACTGTTTACATTTTACAATTACAACAAAAGGAATGAATTATTGTAAACATTATAACACGTGTTTCACGTTGAGCTCACAGGTTTCATGCTGTACTATTACCCACCTTGACTGCTTTATCGAGTTCTAGCAGGCCGTTCTTTTTTATGACATCAGAAGCTATAGTATTTTCTTCGGTAGAGATCTCCTTGACAAAAACGTTACTTTTACTACAACGCTTTACCATGATATTACCAGCACCGTCCATCTTGATTTTCACGCCCTAAAAAACCGAAATGAAGTATCGAAATTAAACCCGTTTTCAAAAAATAACTATACTATAACTATAACTAAAGTACAAAGTAAAAACCCCGTTGTTACGGGTTGAACGTTATGGTGCTACAAATGTAGAAAATAATAATTGTTGTAGGGTTCTGTGAAAACGACCCTTACAGAGTCCATTGTCATACTTTTCATGCTGTTCTTCTCTTGATTCCCTCTTGGTTATTCAAAATTATTCTAATAGTATACATCTTCAATATAACAATCACAAATGTTTAACACCTGCTGTCAAAGGACGTTTTCCAAAACCTAAAGATAAAAAAATTGCATTCACTTTTAATGAAACATTCACGTGATTCCTATTTTGGCATGATTTACAACTGTTTTTGACACAGAGTTCTGGGAAGTGTTTATAACTGGAATTTGCTCTGAGAAGGCCGTTCACCTACAGGTGGAGGTAAATTGATATAAGCCAATCAAGTATTACTACCTACGTCCTTACCAGGATGGGGGTGAACTCTGTTGGTGATTGCAGGGGCTTACCATCACAAGGGATTCGCCCACTGCTTCTCTTTAGACAGGGTTGTTCATCTTGGGAGAGGCTTGGCCAATAATAACTACGACAGCTATGTTGTACCTGTTACTCATCCAATGTTCATAATTACGTATTTTCTTCTACGTCAACCTTTTTTGGAAGACATTGATCTTGATATTTTTTCCCAGTTCGGCAAAATTCAGAAAAACAAAACACAAAAAAATACGAGAAAACCATGTTGGTTTCAAAATTGACTCAACAACCCACTTTAACAATTGATTTTCTGTAATAAACAAACAGTTTTTTTTGTTTTGTTTTTTACAGAAGTAACATAAAAAACACAAATTCAAATTAGTTTAAATTAAAACTTTGTAACGTTTTGGCGGCAGCTTGTTTGTTGTGATGTCAGTGTGAAACTTCGCTGACATCGATCATAAGAATATGAAGCTAAACAATAGGATATCTGTGTTGTGCCCAACACGGGTGTCGAAACTCGGTTTTTTAGCGTTATAAGCCTTCAGACTTAACGCAGCGTCACTGGGGAGTCAGTTCTCTGAAACATGTTCACCCATCAAACAAATTTAACTTGTAAGCAAATGTCACTGATTTCGGAGACATTTCAGTCAGAACTTAACTGAAATATGTAAAGCTAGTATTATACTTGAAAAAAAAACTTTTTAACTGCAACAGTTTGCTGTACTAAGACGCTAATATGTTAATATTAGCCCAGAAAGAGGTTTTGTCGAATCGGATCGCCAAGACGATTGTAGATAATCTGTCTGTACAAAATTAGATTTTTGTTTGAATAAACGGAGATCGTTTACATAGTTGCATCCTTATTGAACTGGAAGGCTTAGATCACATTCTTATTGAACCGGAAATTCAGGCCGGATCTTCATGCAAGTATGATAGTTAACATCAGGTGTTTCTCATGAGTAAAACATGTCGGACATATTGCGATGAGTGCTTGATTGTTTTTTTTTTCATTTCTAGTGTGTAATTATCCGAACAGTATTGGATGCAATAACCTTTCTTACCAGTGTATTAAGAAGCTCGTGATGTCATCAGGTTTATTAAACTCATATACTTGTAAATGATGCTCTAAATGACGAATTCACTTCCTGGAGCCACTTACTTGGCAGATCTTTTTCAGTTCTTCAATGTATAGACGAAAAAGCTAACGTGTGTTGAATGACTCACGAAATAATTCTAACAAAATATTACTAACCTCAGAAAACTTCCGCCATTTTCATGATAATTCCACAGTTATTTTCGTTCTTTTGTTTTTTACAAAGAACGTCTTATGCCTTAAAAGTTGCGAACATAAATGTTTTGTAATGTGAAATTACTACTATAAGTTAATCTTACAATTACGATCTAAGAAAAATCAAGCGTCACAAAATTTGATCATTCGAAATTGAAGAGACATTTACAAAGAGAAAACCAAATATACTTACATTTCCTATGTTACGCTTTACCTCTTCTGTTTTAGGATCTCTCATGGGATTGTCAAAACCACAAAGTCCAATCCTAACAAGATCAAAGTTGCAAGTTAATTTAGATTTTCACAATCCGGTTAAAAAAATATGCTATCAAATAACACGAGTATCGTGCTTTAGTCATTTGTAATAAGATTTGATTTCATGGGACTAAATCGCAAGTACGGAAGTGGGCCAAAATAAATTATATTTTACGAATTGTAACCAAAAGTAGCAATCATTAAGCCAGGTTCTAATAACTGGAGAACGAAACAAAATATACTGTATACAAAAAAATTACAATTATTCGGTTTGCTAATACGAATAAAGCTTAATCTAAGTATTGATAAATTAAGCATGTTAAGTACCTGTAGCCATCAAATCCATCGTCGGATCCATTGACTGTTAGTACTGGAGTTCTTGCATAAGCTTTGGCAACCCGGCGATTCCTTTCCATACAGATAATCTTAGCCCAGATTTCGTCGTCAATCTGCTCCCATTTGTTCAGAACCTCTTGGATGTGGTCCTGTACGTGGAGAAAGCGGAATGAAAGTTTAGAAACTCAAATATACACGTTAGAGTCCATCCCATTTATAAATCACATAATAATCATTCAAAGGGAGGAGCTGGATGTCAATCCAAAATATCAGAAGCAACTTCATTCAAGATAAGTGAAAGTAAAATACAGTTTGTACTGGACTTTATGTAATCATCCTAGCTCTCTTCCAAAAGTATAATTCCATGTTTCATATATAAATAATTGCACAGTCTATATTGTTTGTTTATTGTTTATTTTGAATTTCGCGCAAAGCTACACGAGGGCTAACTGCGCTAGCCGTCCCTAATTTAGCAGTGTAAGACTAGAGGGAAGGC
>NW_013669364.1:0-5061 GCF_000517525.1 Limulus polyphemus
TACCAGACGTTCAACATGTAAACCAATGAGTGGTGCTATGTTATCAAATTCAAAATATTTTTTGTGTTATTCTCAGGCTCAGTGTAATTTGTAGTTTTGTCGATAAATGATGTTAGTAGAAGGAAAACAATTTTCACACAATAAAAACTTTACATTTTCTCTTCGAGTCTGATTGACTATTCTAGGTGTGATTAAAATAAGAAAGAACATACACTTGATAATTATTATTAGGTGGATGTTTGTTCAAGAAGTTTAACTTTTTGGTAAATTTTGAAATAGGCTTAAGATATATTTGATCTATTTAAGTATCTCAATGTTACTCTTATGAAATTTCTGTCTATCTAATAAACCGTTTATCCATCTATTTGCTGATAGTCAATGAGAAGTGAATGAAATTCCTATCTATCTATCAACCGTCTCCATCTATCTACAGACAGTCAATAAGAAGTGGATGGTCTTCCTGTCTATCTAACCAAACATCCACTCATTTATCTGCAGACAGTCAATAAGAAGTGGATGGACTTCCTGTCTATCTAACCAAACATCCACTCACCTATCTATCTATCAGCAGACAGTCAATGAGAAGTGGATGGACTTCCTGTCTATCTAACCAAACATCCACCCATCTATCTACAGACAGTCAATAAGAAGTGGATGGACTTCCTGTCTATCTAACCAAACATCCATCTATCCATCAGCAGACAGTCAATGAGAAGTGGATGGACTTCCTGTCTATCTAACCAAACATCCATCTATCCATCAGCAGACAGTCAATGAGAAGTGGATGGACTTCCTGTCTATCTAACCAAACATCCACCCATCTATCTACAGACGGTCAATAAGAAGTGGGTGGACTTCCTGTCTATCTAACCAAACATCCATCTATCTATCAGCAGACAGTTAATGAGAAGTGAATTTATTAAAAATGTAAGTAAATAAACAATACAATAAAATATTTGTAATCTTCAACGAAGTATTTTTCTACCATTTATCCAACATTATTGAAGAACAATTTACTATTGTCTGTGATTTTATACATGTTAAACTATTTTGAGGGTAGATGCTTCGTAAAAATATGTACAACATATTGGTAATATAATCGACATTACTTCCAAAATTGTACATGCGAAACCAACAAACAAATGAAATTAAAATTGGAAATATGTTTTCGTTTCAATTTCAAAATATGGAGTCACTTGCAGCGGAATAAGTAAATCATAAAAACGATGTTGAAATAATGTGCAATTAAAAATATTAAAGTTTAGGTGATTTTTTTTTTATCAAGAAGTGCTTACAATATATAGATATTTTATATATAATGCAGGTTATACCAGGAGCCTCTGCATGAATCAGTCTGCTGAGAAAATGACACAATGATATGTATATATATTATAAATTAAATGATTAAAAACTGACAACCAACCTGTTCGTGCCCTTGTGGGAGGGTCCGTTGATGTTTTACCTTTCGTCCTAAGTAAGCTCTGTAGCAGGACTGAATACAAATGGCTGCACGTTCTTCGTCAATAGGTGGTTGCTACTCCAAATAACGTCGGAAAGGTACAGACGTTAAAGAGGCCAAGGTGTTATGAGGCAGTGAAAGAGAAAGAGAAGAAATTAAAGAGAATATTTTTTTATTTCATGAAGCTATACAAGTTATTACAGTTAATGCAAGCGGCTGACTTTAACTCATCTTTACTGCCAGTGGAGTTACGTTTCGAGTGGCGCGTGCAGTGTCTCCGCTAGTAATATGAGAACTATATTGGAAGAGTCTAAAAGAAATATAGGGGGTGATAATGCCATTTTTGTACAAGACAAAATGCCAGTTTGAAGTTTTCAGACACACATATTTCTGTATACGGGTAATTTTTAAATTATAATTCTAACAAGTGCATTTTCAATCAAAAATAATTAGGAAATTCCTTTACATAACAAACTTCACTCAATTCTCCCTTACAAAACTTACTTCAGATTCCATACTTCCATGCCATCTATGGCCCCAATCACTTTAATACAGTCTACGTTTAGTAACGGATGGACAATTTTATTTTAAACTTTAAAGTGTGACATTTTCAAAGAATATTTGTTCCATTTGTAGATAAACGTTGTAATTTTATTTAACTTTATTACAATAGGAAGTATTGTCTTATTTTAAAACATTAGTTAAGGTAAAGGCATTGTATTCGATTTTCGGTTAAAAGATGAAGAGTATACACACACACACATACATACATGCATGCATGTATATAACGACTAAACATGGGGATTTTGGTATAATAATTATTACGCGAGTTTACGCAGGTTAGGTGCTTTGTACGTAATCTATGCATACTCATATATTTTACCGAATTTAGTACCTATACTTAATACCTTAAAACGTGGTATCCTCCATTTACACATGGGATAAGTGCGGAACATTTGCCAGTTCATAAACAACACGTTTTTATAGATACCACACTAGTACGTCAGATGTGAATAAACACTCTCAAACCCGCGCGTACATGCACCAGTTTTCACAGTAGCTGATAACATCATATATATTACGATAGCTACCACGGGGCGTGCTACTTTGAGGTGAAAGGGACTTGCTGGGGTAATACTAATCATCCATCATTTCTACAGATTCTCACTGAAGTGTAATTGTCTTTGTATAAAGTCTGTTGAAATAGACGTGAAACATGGAACTAAGCCAACTAGTTAAAGGAAAGGGAAGAATAAAAAAAACTGTATCGATCTATCTATTGATTTTTAGGACTAATTTTATATGCTAGCATATATATTAAAACGTTGAAAATAATACAAAGAGGTAAACATGTGTGAATATTTGAAATGATAAAGTTTCCTATATCTGTATCATAAAGAACTAGAAAGGCACTTAGAGAGTGCATCCTGCGATGTATTTTTGACGGTTACAGTAACCAACCTAAAATAAACAACAAACAATTTCTCACCTTAAAACCTTAGTTCTCGTTACCAAGATCTAGATCCTATTTCTATATAATTTGTTCTCGAGTGTTGACAGTTCCCCAACTTGCCACCATTATAACCAAAGTGGTTGACTTTCAGTGTGACCTTCATCTCTGACTCAAATTTACCAAAAGTTAATATATTGAGTCTTCGGGGAACATTTAACCTTTGCACCAAATTTGATAAAAATCAGATGAAAGCATTTCGAATTATAATGTTCACACACCCGAAGGAGTGAAAACAAAATTATAATGTTCACACACCCGAAGGAGTGAAAACAAAATAATAATGTTCACACACCCGAAGTAGTGAAAACAAAATTATAATGTTCACACATCCGAAGGAGTGAAAACAAAATTATAATGTTCACACACCCGAAGGAGTGAAAACAAAATAATAATGTTCACACACCCGAAGGAGTGAAAACAAAATTATAATGCTCACACACCCGAAGGAGTGAAAACAAAATTATAATGTTCAGACTTCCGAAGGAGTGAAAACAAAATTATAATGTTCACACACCTGAAGGAGTGAAAACAAAATTATAATGTTCACACATCCGAAGGAGTGAAAACGAAATTATAATGTTCACACACCCGAAGAAGTGAAAACAAAATGATAATGTTCACACACCTGAAGGAGTGAAAACAAAATTATAATGGTCACACATCCGAAGGAGTGAAAACGAAATGATAATGTTCACACACCCGAAGGAGTGAAAACAAAACTATAATGTTCACACACCCAAAGGAGTGAAAACTATAATGTTCACACATCCGAAGGAGTGAAAACAAAATATCTGTCATCGGGTGTGAGTAAAAGTTAAACTGCTACAATTATGGAAGGGAAATTTAAAAAAAATGTTAAAGACTCCGTAAACTAGTTTAACCTGTACTTCTAATAACACACACATAAATTACCGAATTGATTTTATTAAAAACTACACACCCACAAGAGTAAACTACTATTATATATATACAATACCCAATGTTTCAGTTTCATATCACTAGTTTTATTTATTTAATCCCACGGAATGGAACGTTATATTCTTTAATTTCAACTGAAATATCAAACAGTGCATTTCAAGTATTTTAAAATGTAAATGAAATAATATGTTTGTAATACGTATAAACTGATTTAATCCGAATAGTTTCATCAAGGACTGAAAATTATTTCGAGCTAAGCGACAATAATGCGCATGATTTGCAGAATTAATATTTGATTATCAGAATTCATAAGTTTACGTTAAAGGTTTAACCATGTGGTGATGAATCAACGTGATTAACCAACCAACGACAATTGTTTCCAGGAGGTTTAATTTATATGCACTGCACAAATCAGTTAGAGGGTAATTAATTTAATTACAGCACAATATTTTAGCTGTTACAAGGAAAAAACACTGTTTATAAAAAAAATTACATTCACCCTTCCTTTGTTCATTTTTACGCAAATCATTCGTCTGATTATTAGCCATCTGTTCAGAAATACTGATTACATATCGATCAGCCTAAGCTCACAAATTAAGATATCTTCAAAGTTCATGACATTTCACTCCGGAGTCTTGCTGTTAACGGCTTATGAACCTTTATGAAAACCGTCTGTACACTGACACAACGTTCACTTACAGCTGCGAACATACGATTCAGTCCCGTACAATTACAGATAGCCAAAATTGAGAGATAACGGCTGTCTGTTTGTGTTGTGAATGGAGATTTAACTTGTTGAAGTGCCTGAAAATTTCCAGTTCGATTGGTGGCGGTTTCAGGTTCTGTATCGATGCTGTGTGATACTTGTTACGCATTTGTAACAGCTCACTGTTATAGACCAGCTTCTATTTGCCCGATCATTTCCACACAAGTGACATATCAAAAATTAACGCCCTTTTTTAGGTTAAGCCAAAATACGTGAAGATATTAGATCATTTTAAACTCTGCGATTCAATTAAGACAATATTGTGTGAGAACGATCAATCCTTTATATTTCGGATCGCCTGACTAGCAATCAGATGTCTGATTTGCATAACAATGAACTGTTTGTTTGTTTGTTTTGAATTTCGTGCAAAGCTACACGAGGGCTATAGCGCAGAGCCGTCCCTAA
>NW_013669364.1:5649-9031 GCF_000517525.1 Limulus polyphemus
TGACCCTCAGATTGCGAGTCGAGTGCCTTAACCACCTGGCCATGCCGGGCTAACAATGAACTGAGAAGGATGAAAAACATCAGTATGAAAGTGGTGTTGTCTTATTTAAGTTATGATATGAAAAGTGTGATCCTAAATTTTTTATGACGAGTAAATAATGAGTCAACAGTAATGGATTTATTTTATGTAGTTAATCAGTCAATAGTAATGTGTAATTCACCGATATTCTCAACGTTTGTTTGGAATTTTAAAATTACATTACTTTTACAATGTATAGTTCGATTATACTTTAAAAATGCCACCAAGAATGAAAACACAAACAAGTATTCTTACAATTCGTAAACTGTTCTATTTATCAATTAATTTTAGATTTTTAGCGAAAATTTCCGATTTATCAATAACAACCAATAAATGAACGGAACTAAAAGCATTTAATTTTAATTTATTCTAATTTCAGTATATTAGTGTTAATTAACAATATGTTTAGAATATAAATGAAAAATAGGGAATTTAAAAATAGGGATCGTAAAAAAAAAGAGTAAGAAAACAAGGCTGCATATACTGTAGATATTATTTACTCAAACTACAAACTCCTGTTTTGGCTTCATGGTGTTACCTAGAATTACATTTGATGGAGTCAAAATAAAGATTTGCAGTTTGAGTAAAAAAATGTCTACAATATTTTCAGTCTTGTTCCTTACTTTTTTTACGATTCCTATTTGCAGGTTTTTAAATTCCCCATTTTTTATATATCTTGTTTGCTGGCTTTTTAATGCATAACTATAGGTAAAGGATTACTTGATATGGTAACTAACTTTATGCATTGTAATGATAATAAATATAGCTAGTAGCTAGATGATACGGTTCATGATGATTTACTGTAGTTATTGACTATTTGATCGCATTACTTTGAGATGCAGAATATTAAGCCGCAGCTGGAGATTGTCATGGAGATTTGTTTGAGAATATAGTGAGCATTTATAGCTTTTGTGTAACTAAATTATCTATATATATAATGCATAGCAATGGGCAAATATATGAATAGACTAAGACACAACCCACACTAAGCACGTATAAAATTTTACCAGCAGAAAAGCAGCCTTTTCAAATAAAAACATATATGTCTAAAACATCGCTTTAAATAAACCTTCGCGTCTTTTACAGTAATTATTCTACGAATGTGTATAGTCAAATTTAATATTATGTGTATTGATTATTTTTTACTTCTTAAAGACACTGATTGTATAGTATACGAAGCATTGAGTATCTACATGTTACAGTCATCTAATGTTAATCAATTATTGGATGGTAATTTCTGTTTCACCTTTTATTTAAGGTTTTTAAAGGAATATCAGATATTTGTAAAAAAGCGAACTTTAAGGGGTAATGATAACATCGCTTACACTATAATTATGACGTTTTTAAGCCTACGTAAAGTATAGAAGAAGAAAAAAATGACTTTTCGATACCCCTACGACCTTCGCGGTATCCTATTTAGTCTTCTACCAAAGGTTTGAGTGCAACATACCAAGCTGTGTTTGTTGTAGACTGGCAAGAGAATAATAATAATAATTACAGACGGTCCGTTTTGAGTGGATTTTTTTTTTCCTTGTAAGTCTGACACGCGTGCTTTTTGGTGCATTTGTGTACGACCTTAGCAATCAGTAACAAAGGTTTTAAAGTGTTGTTTGAATTGAATCTTTACTGTTTAAGGTGCTGTTTGCTCGAACGTTCTATTAGGGTTTTATGCAATTCGTTACTATCCCTATTATGAACACTATCGTGGTTCATGATATATGTTATCAATGGTTTTCTCTCAGGCTTACATTCAAGATAAATAAAAATAATCTATTTATCATTTAATGTTCGCCATGAAATATTTCTAACCATAAGTGTACTTCATATCCAGCGACTAAAAGTCACTGCTGACGATGCTATTCGTTCAATATCACTCATCTAGCTTGGCATGGTCTAGTGGTTAGGGCGCTCGATTCGCAATCTGCAGGTCGCAGGATCGAAACCTGGGATCGAACATGTTCCACCTGTGAGTTGTAGAAGCGATATAATGTGACATTCAATCTCACTATTCTTTGGTAAAGAGTAGTTCAAGAGTTTGTCTGTGCCGGTTGGTACTTTCCATGTGACCGATAGTTCAAAATAATGAACGGCGGAAGTAGCTTTGCCATGAACAAACAAACACACATCTAGACAGCTTGAAGCTGGTTCATATGACTACATAAGTGAACCTAACGATATCAAGTTGGTGAAGTTCATAAGAATGCTTTACAATAGATTTTTTGGGTGGTATATAGTGATGTTCATAGTAAACTTAAGGCGCATGTTTTCTATTTATAGAGTTTAGACGGTTAAGTAAGCTCAGAAAAAGTTCGTTTAAAATTCGTAAGACAATCCAACTCTTAGTATCAAAGGTTTACGGAACTTATAATTTGAGCAGTTATAGTATCCTAGTTGGAAAAAAAAAACAAATTTATTTCGAATTGGAAATTTATTCGATACTTAGAGAGAAAGAATTAAGGTATTTAGAATTTGAACGGTTATACAGTTTTTAAAAGGGGAAGATTATAAATTTGCACTTATAAGCTTATTATCATGAGAAAATTTATCTTATTCATAGTTATTGAATGATTTGAGATGAAGGAAGTCTACTTCAGCTTTTCGATATTTCGTAGCTTCTTTGAATTTTGGTGATTTTTTAGTTTATGCTTCTGCTCAGAGTTCTTGTTTTATGTTGGTAACTGTTATGTTTTTATTGTTATTTAAATACTTTTTGTACTTTTACAAGAATAGTTAGTTGAATAATGTGTAGTTTTCTCAAGTGTAAACGGAGAATTTCCCCCTATTTACCAGTGATATTATGTCAGTGGTTAGCATGATTATCTACTGATTGGAATGTATAAAGGTTCCAGCCCACGACATACTGATAACACACTCCATGTTGTAAAAGTGTCAGTCAATCCCACTATTCGCTTTCGTTGTTGCTGCTGTTTGGTTTTACCTCCTTCTGGTAAGCAGTTCAAAATTAGAGACGTCTGTACTCGAACCTAGGGATCTCTGACTTGGTTATTTTACTCACGTGTAGAAAAAACAGTAAATGATTAGACTCTTTACAACAATGTTTCACGTTTTTTTTTTATTTTCTTAATTTTATAGAAGAAAAAAATACTGGGTAAAAGGAGTTTAATAATTCTCCTTGTAGCTTGATTATTCATTTTAAAACAGCTTACTTGATTACGAGTCGAAATATATATCCGTCTAATGGATACTACTCGCAAATCCTCCAAAAATAAGTCTGGGTTATAATTATAGTATTTTGGCACTTGTGTATAAAGTTAAAATCATAAATGATATTCAACGTTAAACT
>NW_013669364.1:9318-13546 GCF_000517525.1 Limulus polyphemus
ATATATATATATATATATATATTGTAAAAGGAATGATAACTTACAGAAAACTTTCCAGATAATTTTTTTAACGCTAAAGGGGAATTCTTCACCGATGTTAAAGTTTTTTTCAACTTATATATAAATGCTTACATCTTACAGAATAAAATAATTGAGCATGTGTTTAATTTAGGAATGTTCCCTAAAACGCGATTACCAGTCAACTCTGCCTGAATTATGCGCATTTTGGACAAGCCAAGTAGACATCAATAACGAAAACAAACAGATGTGTTTGCTAGGTATGTTCATCACGTCAGTTTGAAAGCTTCTGAAAGAACTGTGATATATTACCACGGAAAACGTACTGACTTGAATATTGTTAGGAATGTTGACATAGCAAACAAGTAAAGATAGTGTTGCATCAGTCTATACACATATATTAAATTTTCATTGTATTTATTCAGCCATCCTTTTTTAAAACAATTTCATAGGAACAATTCGAACTATTTTACTGTCTCACTTAAGTATAAACTTGTTGTCAGATAAAATTATTAAGTTGCCCATTAAATAAAAATATCTATCTAACTATCTGAGTTTTATAAAAGTTGGATGTTTATGGTTCATAAAAAGTGATTTTTATTTGAACAACATAAAAATGTTGAGTCAAACTCAATGTGGAAAACACATTTTTATGCGACTTAAGTATTTTAAGATCGATCTTGCGAATGTGCATATATTGCTATAAGTCTCAATTTTGGATCGCTATTTCTAAGATCAAGGTAACCTTTTTTAAATTTTTGTACACGATCTTATTGTTGACCTCTGTTTTAGGTTTTCAATGCACTAAATTTAAAATATGACGTTTAACCCATGGATTGTCTGCGGACTTACAATGCTACAATCCGGGTTTCGATACCCGTGGTGGGCAGAGCAAAGATAGCCCATTGTGCAGCTTTGTGCTTAATTAAAAACAAACAAACAAACAAACGAGAGCTTCCCAGCTATGCAAACATCGAAATAATTAAATATACGTTACAAATTAAACAGTGTTTGGCAAAAATAAAAGTCCTCATTAGTCATATTCTAAGAGGTTTTAATTTAAAACTCTCACAAATAGAACCGGTTAAAATACCTTTATTTCTATATTAAAACTTGGTCTGTTTTATACATGTATATACTACATATGTATATTCTATGAAAACGTTTTATATTGCTGATAATGAAATGTATAAATTCAGAAACGTCCGTAGATTAAACGCGGTTTTATTTTACTGTGATGATAATGTTTTAAGATAGACTTTGATTTCCGCCTAACGAATCTATTACAGAAGAAGGTATTTTACAGAAATAAAAAATATACAGAGGAAGAATTTTGAAGAAAAATTATTCTGTATAAGCAGGATCTACGCAGAAGAACGTCCACTAAAGCAGTAGTGGAACCTCTACAAACGTAGAGACTATAAGTTTACAGCATTTCTGCCAAATTAACATACTCGTATTTTGTGAGAAGGCCTAAATATAATGTGGCAAACTCAACGAGTCTTTGTTGTGTTGAATGTGTACTAATACTATCATAACGTAAACATTAATTATGTGTATTATACCTCAATTTAAAATATTACTCGGGAAAAGATTCTAATACTGTTTGTATAAATGGAAACAATACTTTACTGCTAAACTGTGAACGCGATTATTAAAAGTAGCGCTGTGACAAGAGCTTTATTTGTCATTACTATTCTCGCTGGTTTCGTTGTCTATGACAATAGTTCAACATTATCACAGAATGTGAATGAAATTTTAAAGAACAACTAAACATAATACCTAATATATAGAACAGCCTTTAAAAAAATGCGATTACTGAAAGTTCAAAACTGAAGAGTACAGTTTCAGGACTAAATTAGGATTAAAAAAACATTGTTGCTCATTGAAAAATTTTAGCTAACGTGGACACACTTATTATTTTACCTATTTTATCGTCATATATTTTTTCTGATGTCGGAAGATTTCAAAAAACAACATGAAAAGACAGTTGGACAGTTAATAGTTGGCTGTCAATAAAAATAATCAACTGATTTAACAGTACTATACATTTACCAGCATAAATCGACTCTTATTCACACACATTTTATCAAGGTGTCGAACCTGAATGAATCCCGTAAAGCATGGCAGGTGGTTAGAGAGCTCGACTCACAACCTGCGGGTCGCGGGTTCGAATCCCCGTCTCACCAAACATACTCGCCTTTTCAGCCGTGGAGACGTTATAATGCCTTCCCTCTAGTCTTACACTGCTAAATTAAGGACGGTTAGCGCAGATAGCCCTCGCGTAACTTTGCGCGAAATTCAAAACAAACAAACAAACAAACAAACAATCCCGTAAAAGTTGGAGCTTCACTGTCTGAAACTTATCCAATACTTTACTCTGTAATCTTTATGTACTTCAAAGGCCAAAGACTGAGGCTTTACTGTCTGAATCTTATCCAGTGGAGGGATTATTTCATGTACAGCAATACCTTACGCTGTAATCTTAACGTACTTCAAAAGCCAAAGCATGAGGCTTCACTGTCTGAAACTTAGCCAGTGAAGGGATTTCCGTATCATACAGCAATACATTACGCTGTAATCTTAATGTACTTCAAAGGCCAAAGTCTGAGGCTTCAATGACTGAAACTTACCCAGTGGAGGGATTCCCTCATCGTACAACAATACCTTACGATGTATTTTTAACGTACGTCAAAGACCAAAGCCTGGGAATCGTTAATCTTGTCGATCTAGGTAGGCAGAAGATTCGATGTTCTTTCCAATCAATCACAATCAATCTTGAAGACTTTTGAGTGGTAGTATATCACATAAAGTTTATCTCATCCTGACCATGAAATCTATAGGTGGCGATCTTTAAACTAGAGGAAGCTCATTAAATAGAGAGCAGTTGAGGAAAATGTTTTTTTTAGCTAATACAAGAAGATAAATAAAAAATGGAATATGGTTATTAAGACATTATTAGAAAATTTGGTTTTATATTCAGAGTATATTAACAGGTATTATATCAAATAATCTATATTTTCCAAACTATTCTTGTAAATGTTTGATTCTTTGTAGTTAAGCACAAAGCTACACAATAGGCTATCTGTGCTGTGCTCACCTCGGCTATCAAAATCTGAATTTTTAGCGTTATAAGCCGGGGGGGGGGGTAACAGATTATTTAGTTTTTAAGATTATTTGTACATGGTAAATTCTAAAAAAAAAAAAACAACAGAAACTTCAAGGTGGTGACATTAATGTCAATCAAACAATAAGCACTGGGCCACGTGCTGTAGGTAAATGTTCTTTCATTTAATGACCATTTTCCCAAATCGTTCAAGCAACTGCAGGTAACTTATCGGTTCTACTTACGGCCTGAATAATTGTTTGTAGTTAAGCACAAAGCTGCACAATGGGCTATCTGTGCTCTGCCCACCACGAGTATCGGTTTCTATCGTTGTAAGTTATCAGACATACCGCCTGGCCACTGGGGGTGGTGGTTTGAATAAAACTTATGCTTTTGGTTATTTAGTTGAAACGATGCTTTTATTTGTTTCAAACATTCAAATTCAAAATAGATCAATATGAAATGTAGTTTTAAGATAACAACGTAAATTATGGATCAAACGAGATAAAGGGAGAAATAACGTTAAGGAATGTGAATTCAGTTTTCACGAAGTTATTAACATTCAATTATTCAACTGTTGTTTTGTAGTCTTTTTGAATTGAGAAGATCACATCTTGTTACTCCTTATATATATTTCAACAAAATACTTAAGTACGTATCTTACGTATACATATTTTAAACATATGCCATTTTTTTCTCTGACCTCAAAGGTAGAATGGTGGCAAATTCACACTTTAAAGTTTTCCATTCACGTGTTTAAAACCCTTTGACTGATGAAAATTCGTGTATGATCATAATTTTAAATAATTGACAGTTTTTTTTTAGATATGCAGCTTTAGACTAAAATGTTTCTTTTTACACAACTTACTAAGGGTTTCTTGACAACTTAATTTTCCACTTTTAATGTTTTGTTTTTCGTTATAATATACGTAAAGAAGCTCCTGTATGTGTGACGGTTTAGGAACACTGTAAAAGGTATTTTCGAAAAATAAGCGAACAAATAAAATCTGTCATGCATGTAAATTAAATTAAGGATACAAACTGAACTTACACTATATAATATTGTTGCGTCAGCGAGTCACATGACTAGTGTGACGCCACGTT
>NW_013669364.1:14468-21182 GCF_000517525.1 Limulus polyphemus
TAACTCCAAAATATCAAACAAAAACCATCTAATGTTTATTACTGATACATATATAGACACTTGTTTAATACCACAGAATATTAGTCATGTTAGAACATTACTGTTCAAATGAAGTCAAATGCATATTTTAGTTTGATTATTATTAAATGATGATGATTACAAAAATGTCAAATCGAAGGCTATGACGCAGTTATATTCATGTTGTGATTTTCATATGCAGACATAATGATAGAGCAGAAGCTGAAAAATCGAAATAATTAATGCACATATCATTTAGGCTAAACATTGATACACGTGTCATTCAAAATACACGCAAGACATTAGACCACACATGGCTACATGTGTCATTAAAAATACATATAAGGCATTAGCCCACACATTAAATATATTCCAGATCCTATTTCTGTTTTTAATAAATACAACATACTTTTCAACATTCTAAAGTTTTAAATTACATCATTAGCGGTTCATTGTTATTCAAGATTATTCCAACTAACTATACAGTTTGTGATTAGCGTACAACTGCATGAAACAAGAAATTATATCATAAGTTACTTCATACTGCTCCCCCTTTTTTGTTTAAAATATCTAGAAACTACTTTTCAGTGAATATATTTTGATATATCATTTATTATCATAGAATTTCAGTATTTGTTTTATTATTCGTTTATTGTAAGACTCAAATTTAAATAGAGGTTTGAATATAACCTCACCGCACATATTTTAATTATAAAAACCTAAAACATTAAATATTTAGTATTTCTTGCTTTATTGTTTATACAATTGATAAATACGTAGTGAAAAAAAAACGGAAAACAAACAATCGTGTCTGAAAATATTCAGTTTGATGCAAAAATGCTGAAATTTGCTACTGGAGAAAACTCAAATGATTCAGAATAATTTGATGGTGCTCATTTCAAAAATGTAATCAGAATTTGTACATTGCCTTTAGATTTTGAGTTATTTTAATATCTCAATAATTTATGTGTGAAGTACCATGCAATGAACTCAGTGCAATAGATTTATGCTGTGAAATTAAGTTTATTCGGACAGTTTAATGGGTAAAAGGTATACATTTTTGATAATTTAAACATTGACTGTATTGTATTGGTGTAATATTCCAAATATATTGTTCATATATGCTATTGTTCTCGATATAATTGTAGCGGATTGCACCACTTTTGCTTCATTTTCACGCTCACCTGCTCCGCCTTGGAATCGTGAAATCATCACATGTTCAGGTTGCTAGAACATTCGAGAAGTCCCTCGACCAAGACAAATATTAGCTCTACATGTGTATTGTACAGTTTTCACATCTGGCTTGATATAGTGGCTGAATAAGAAGAGAGCAAGTATGCCATCTGCAGTTCCCATGATATAGTGTGAGCCCAAAGATCATCTAACTGACTGTTATGTTTGCATGACTAATGTTTCTGGATATTCAGGCCAAACTAAACAACACATTAAATGTCCAGATATTGCATCTGCAATGAAACCAGTACCTCATTGGGATGGTCTTCCAGTGCCACATCCACCAGCGAATTGGGAAACAGAAGAGTTATCATGTGAAGAATTCTATTCCTATGGCACCTCAACATAAACTGCCTCATCTGATCACACACGAGGAGTTTAAATGATCTGATTCGTGACTTGTCTCTCGTTTACAGCAATGGAATTTATTAGTCCCAGGAACAAGAATTTCAATTTACCGAAGTCGCCAAAGTCTTGTTTCTCACTATAGTCTGCAAGATACTTTGTGTTTCTGTACAAATGCTGATGTACTAATGAAAGAATAATTAAGTACTGAACATTAACCTCAAGAATGACGACTTTTTTATCGACTTGTTTAAAGTCAGTATGAAAGCTGTAGTTTTGTACAATGGAAACATTAAGTCATCGATTCCTGTTGCTCATGCTGTGAACATGAAAAACACTTATCAAAACATGCAGATTATACATCATTAAATACAATTTTCAATGAATAAATAAATTTATTAAAGAAAACTTATTTTCATGATATATAAGAATATTTTGAATAATTCTATTATAACTCTAAAACTAGAGGTGATAAGTAGTTTTCAACATGATTTTTAGAATCAGTATCGTCAGATTACTCAGAAACAGTTGCACGGTTTCTAGTAGCAGAGAATTTTTTGTTGTTGCCCAGTGTAATATATTTTAATAAAATAAAACAGCGGTATGTCTGCGGACTTACAACGCTAGAAATCGGGTTTCGAAACCCTTAGTGGGCAGAGTACATATAGCCCATTGTGTAGCTTTGTGCTTAATTACAAACAAACAATAAAATAAAAGCAAAAACAAATATAAATATAAACTTTTATATACGAACATCAAGGCGAACTATTGAAAAGCAAGATTTGAAAGAAAATATTTACCTAACTATCTATCGCCATCAGCATTTATCTGGGTTGAGAATCCGAAGATTTCCGGTTTATGACTCGTTGCTGCAAAAAAACATGCGCCTTGTCCTATGAAACCGAGGGTGCGTTACAAAAGCACCAGTTAAACTCAACTATTCAACCAGATAAAAAAAAAGCTTAAGAGTTGGCGGTTGGTGCTGTTGGCCAGTTGCCTTTTCTCTAGCTTTTACGTAGCGGAAAAATACTTTTGAGTGAATAGAATTTAAGAGATAAAGTTTACTATATATATAATTGAGAGATGTAGTTTTTGTAATATCCGGTCAGCATACTCTATTTAGAAATACGTTCTGAAAATACTCTCGAAATAAATGTTCGCCATTGAGTGCTCAGCTAGAAAAACAAAAGCGACGTTCCTTACATTATTTTAAGACTGAACTTTATATTTCCCATGGCAGTAATACTTTCCCGTGCAGATGTATTAACTCGTTTTCTAACACTCGTTTTTATATAAATTCTCTGTCAGGTAACCCATACAGCCATAATTCGACACGATCACTCTTCTCTTTCAGTCCTTGGCTTATACTTGACTTAGTTATATTTTACTTGTATTCTATTTTGTACTTTTTCTTTCATATAAACAGAAGTTTGGTAAGAATTTATCATAAATCTGTAAAGTTTAACACTGTGTTGTTAGATTTTACTTGTTTTTTTCATAACTTCGCGGGAAGCTACACAAGAGCTACCTGCGCATAACCGTCCCGAATTTTAAACTCATAAAGAAAAAAACTTCCTTCATAGATGCAGTCATAGAAATATGTACATTCACTAGCTTTGAACCTCGGATATCCAACATCACCACGAAACTAAAAAAATTAAACAATATTTCTATTAACAAAAGCAAAGAAACAGCCTCGCTTTTAGACAGAGTTTAATTTAAAAACACTAAGACTTGCGTTCCCAAGTGTAGAAAACAAAGAAGTGGTGGCACAGGAATAATTTAAATATTATAATATTTATTTTTTGTTATCAAAACATAACATTTTTTAAAGAAATGTGTTGTTTTTGTACGTAAAGCAATTCCGCTTACGCCACAAAAAAGTCTCATGACGGTTACTCACTCAGTGATTGGGTAACCACACGTATCAGCATTTTCGAGGAGAGGGGGGATAATTTTTTCTTTTTTTACGTTTGGGAATCTTATTTAAAATGAAGTAGTTTTTCAAATACAGGAACGTATGCAGAAATTTATAGATGGGGAGTGGGGTACTGGGTTTGGATGAAAAAAAGAAATATCAAACGTGGCAAGTGTAGAGATCGTGAATACCTTTGTTACGTCTCCGTTCGTTAGTTAATTTTCCGTAAATTTCGTTCCGACGAAACATTAGCGACACAAGTCCTTTATTAAATAAAACTGGTTTATTCTTTGTAATACAACTTTGCAATACACTTAATTTCCACAGTCGCGCTATAACAAACGCTATAATTCACAACGAACGTCTCACGTGTTCAACTCAACAAAACTCTGTCCGCAGTTCAATTACACATTGTTCCCATGGCTTCTTGGCCGGTCTTATATATATAAGACTACCCCATATCTAGTAGTCTCCCGACGCTTCATGAACGTTCTAGAAGCGCGTGGCGTGTTACTAGTGTAACGTGACCTCCGCTGTCGTAACACATTGATAAATGTCTGGAAGAAACGGGCTCCGTCATAAAGTGGGCGTATTTTGGCTGTCCTCCTGGAGGCGACAAGATGGTGGAAATAGCGACTACTGGTGAAACGAGTGAGTACTCTGAGAGTACGTTAGGTTTTAATTAGTATGAACTGGGTATAAGGCGATCAATCAGTCTGAATATGTTAAATTCTAAGGACAATAAAATAGGGATGTTTGTCTTGTTCGTCACTCAGAACCAAAGGAATCAATTGCGTTTATACCCCAGAACCAGAACATTAAAT
Source organism: Limulus polyphemus (assembly GCF_000517525.1). Taxonomy (NCBI): domain Eukaryota; kingdom Metazoa; phylum Arthropoda; class Merostomata; order Xiphosura; family Limulidae; genus Limulus; species Limulus polyphemus. The sequence goes on from NW_013669364.1 coordinate 18,807, forward strand.
ATTAATAGAGAATGTTTTGGGTTTCATTGTAATGTAAGACTTTGAAATTTTGAACGATTGCAAAGATATGACCAAAAACTGTCGTTGTTTAAATAAAAGTTTCTTCTAGATTACACCATAAAACGGGAGGGAGATACTTTGGGTTTAAATCTCCTTGATGTGGTTAGGTTCCTAGAATTTGAGAACATGCATGGTTACCCACTTTTCGAGTAAGTGACCTACTGAGCTAAAAGTACTTTCAACAGTTGATATCATAAAATCACATCTCAGAAAAAGATAAAACCTATCAGAACCGAGGATTATAATGCGTTATACATTATAAAATCGGTGGTTTTAACTGCTTTTTTTAAAACATGTACAACACTGCAAGGATGATGGGATTAAAGGAATAGCTTTGCAACAAGGTGGGAACATATAATTCATAAGAAATATTTTAGAATATACAGAATGTCTATAGATAGATTTATATGCCTGATTACTTATGGAAAAGGCTCTTTTTTACAGCGGCCTGCGTTATCCACTAAGTGGACAAAAGAGCTGAAAGCCATTTTAAATAACTTGTTAGAACATATCAGGGACAACAAGCTTACAGTGAAGCCCCTTGGTTGCTAGGAACGCCAATGGTTATACACAATACATGCGCACGGAGACATTTTCAAAACTATAGGGTATAGTCACGAGCGAACCTTACACCCCTCTTCCTCCACCCAATAAAATATGCAAATAAAAGTGAATCATTTGATGACTTGCTTTCCAGAAGCGGATTTTTAACGTCAGAAATACGAAGCACGTGCAGTTAATTATAGAAGTAATGAGTGAAAATGGTTTTCTGAGATGGTTTTGAAATCAGTTAGGATGAGAAGAAATCCTTTAGCATTAAATCGTGTCTCCTAGTAACGACAGACCTGCCGTTCGTAATTTGATTAGTTGTTTAAGGTAGATGAAAACAAACACACGCAGTTTGGGAATGAACAAATAAGTGATATAACATAAATATATAGGACATATCTTGGTTATCTATGAAAGTAAAATGAAACGTATTACTGATAAATAAAGCGTTATAAAAAAGGTTTAAACTTATATTTATGTCCTTTTCAATAAAGTTGTAGGACTGCATTCAATGAAATATGTCAACAGGATTGATAGATAAATCAATTCTTAGTTACTAATTGAGTTTAGCGTTGTGGCATTTCGTGCTGGTAACATATCACTAATGTTTTCACTAACTTATTGTCCTCTACATGACTCTTGCTGTGTTCGAGGCTTTGACTTTATTAGAAAAGTATTTCTAATATGGCAGAGTTTTACTGATTTCAAATTAGATTTTGTAAAAAATCGATGTTACACTAAAAAAGTTAGTAATCTAGATCAAAATTCTAATGTAGATCAGCCATAATTTTCTGAAGCTAGAGAATTTTTGAATTGTGTAACTCTCTTTGTTATCCGCCATTATAATGATATCTATATAAGTGATGTATTCTAACTTTCTTTTTGTCAAATTGACTTCTTTTGGGGGGTTTGGTTTGAATTTCGCGCTAAGATACTCGAGGGCTATTTTCTCTAACCGTCCCTAATTTAGCAGTGATAGATTAGAGGGAAGGCAGCAAGTCAATACCACCCATCGCCAACTCGTGGGCTACTCTTTTACCAATGAACAGTGGGATTGATGTCAAAATTATAACACTCCTATACCTGAAAGAGCAAACATATTCTGTGATGGGGATTCAAACCCGTGACCCATAGATTGCGAGTTGAGCACCCTAATCACTAGGCCATGCCAGGTCTTATATTTTTTAAAGTCAAAACTATGAATCATACTACTTCCCCATTTGCTAACACAGTAGTACTTCCTCTCTTGCTGTAGTATTAGGTCGTCAAGAAATTGATGTTGCTGTTATGACAGTGGAAGTCACTTGACGCTAGTAACACGTAATGCGTTCTAGAAAGATCGGGGAACATCACGAATAATCCAATATTTGCTAGGCGCCTTTTATTCTTGTATATAAGTGCGCCAGACAATTAATCGGCATGGTACAGCGGACAGAGAGATTGAAGATATAGACGGACGATTGAGTTAAGAGCGGTAGTAAGTAAAGTGCGTGAATCGTTCGTTGAGAATTATAGCGCGTGTTAAAGTGACTGTGGAAATTAAGTGTATTGCAAAGTTGTATTGAGAAAGAATAAACTAGTTTTATTTAAGGAAGGACTTGTATCGCTGAAGTCTCTCGGGAAGAATTTCTACCGGAAATTATCAAACGAGCAGAGACGTAACATTGCGTTTTGGAACACTTTCATTAACCACCCCCAAAAAACGTACACCATGTATAATAGTTAAACGAACCGCCTAAACGTCACGTTAGTGTATCCTATATAATG
>NW_013669364.1:22182-24171 GCF_000517525.1 Limulus polyphemus
TATATATATTGTTATGGTTTTTCATCTAAAAAAAGCGACATAATTTCTTGACGACCTAATACTACCTCTCTTACTAACACTATAGTAGTTACCCTCTTGCTAACACTGTAGTAGTTACCCTCTTGCTAACACTGTAGTAGTTCCCCATTTGTTAACACTGTAGTAGTTCCCCATTTGCTGACACTGTAGCACTTCCCCACTTACTAACATTGTAGTATTTTCCCATCTTGCTTACGCTGTATACTGCTTTAACGTCCAGGTTTTCTGATATTAAGACAAAACGTTAATATTATATCTTTTGCCGTACTACTAATTCTATTATCCAAAAATAGACTTTTGATACTATCATATGTAAATAAGCTCTTGTTATTGCGATATAAGATTGTCTATACCGTTACCTCACGAAGGACTTTCAATACCATCATCTCAGAATAAACTGTTAGAATTAGCACACCAAACAAAAACAAAATAATAACAACAACCGTTATTTTGGAATTAAGTATGTAATATGTTCATTAATTCATTTCAAGATTTCATTAAGATAACCACAATGTATATATTGCTACTATCGTTATTTCAGGGTAGTCTGTGAATGTCATCATTTCAGGAGAGATCACTGTTATCATTATCTCAGAAATGACTCTTTATACCGTAACATCAGGAACAATTATCAATAGAATACTTTGTTAGCTAATGTACAAACTTATCATTTAATTCTAGAAAAACAATTATAATCATTTACGCTTGTTCCTAAACTTCAGTGTAGACTGATTGTTTAGGTTAAACCTAGCTTTTGAAACTGTAAAATTCTTATATGTTCTCGCTTATGAGTGATATAGTGCCGGGGACCACCTTAAGACCCATAACGTGAATACTGTCTCTTGGTTACTCAAAATAACTCTGAGAAGCTCACTGTTGAATAATGCTTTAGTCACGAGGACCATCATGGTGTCCATAGCGTTCAGATTGTTTTAACGTTACTTAACATAACTCTGGAGCAGCGATGTAGTCTCGGAGACCACTTTCATGCGCAGACTAGACATAATATCTTTATTATTCACCATTACTTTTAATTATCTGTTACTCGTTAAAAATAGAGTGCATACGTAGGTTCTTATCTTCTCTTTAAGCATTTTGAGTTGTGGTTGAAAACCAGGTAATTTAAATTAATAGCTTAAATTCATTGTGGTATTGTGAGATTCTGTACTGCCTACTCTGATGAAGTTCTGTGGGGAAAATATCATATCATGCCATACCATATTTTTTTGGCTATGACATAATCCCTCACTTAAGTCCAAAATAATCGCTCTGGAAGTTTCGAAACATCAGATGAGAGACTGAACAGCTAGAATCTAAATTATCACTACACTTAGAGCTTTTTGTTTTGTTAGAAGAATGAAGATGTATTCCATCCAATGTATAGAAGTTAACGTGACGTCACAAAACTTCCTGCTTAATTTAACACCGCCATATTGGGCGTTAAACATTCCCTTCTAATAATCAACAGCGCTCCATATAATACAAGCTTCGGTAAAAGTTTAGTTGCAGTTTATACAGTAAAACATCGCCTTTGATAAAATATACGGATCCGAAATTGTAAGACTACTTAGTTTCTTCATGCATATCGGTGAGATGATTTACAGCGTCGAATAACACGATCTTAGAAGACAAATTTGTCATTTTTAACCTAAAACTAATGTAAGCAATTTACATCAATTATGGCGGAGTAACCTATAAACCACGTAATTTTTGACGTCAGTGCAAGACCTTTCTATCAACCGTAGATGGTATGTATGGTAAGAGTGCTTAGGTTGTGATTAGCACTGAGGATACTTTTTCTTCCTGGTAAATGGGGATACAACAGCCAAACGAAATACTCTTCCTCTCCCCTCCCGCCAAATACAGATGTTTATAACCTAACAGTAATTATTCACATATGTTTATGTAATTTTTAAATGCGAGTATAAAATTAGATTACTGTAGAAGACA